>NW_025336100.1:5737804-5744500 GCF_004798865.1 Varanus komodoensis | reverse complement strand
TTGATTCATGAATCTTACATTCCAGGTTCCTATGGAGTATAGATCTTTGCAGCATCGGACTCTCCTTTCACCACCAGATACATCTGCAACTGAGTGTCCTTTCGGCTTTGACCCAGTTGCTTCATTCTTTCTGGCGCTGCTAGTACTAGCCCTCCACTCTTCCCCAATACCATACTGGACACCTTCCGACCTGAGGGACTCATCTTCTGGCCTCATATCTTTTTGCTTTTTGGTACTGTCTATGGGGTTTTCATGGCAAAGATACTGGAGTGGGTTGCCATTTCCTTCTCCAGTGGATCACGTTTTGTCAGAGCTCTCTGCTATGACCTGTTCATCTTGGGTGGCCCCGCACGGCACAGCCCATAGCTTCATTGAGCTACACAAGCCCCTTCGCCACGACAAGGCAGTGATCCATGAAGGAGAGCAGATGGTATATAATAAATAAATAAATAAATAAATAATAAATAGGAGGTGACTGTTTTACCAAAGGAGCAGTCAGCCTTTGCACAGACAGCCAGTCTCTAGTGCTTGATGAATGTTGAGAGTGTGGACTTTCACCATGTGGCAGCTCTGCAGACCTCTTGTAGTGGAATCTAGAGAGTAGAGTAGTGGATGTAGCAACTGCTTGAGTGGAGTGTGCCCTTGGAAGGGCCATGAGTGGAAGTCCAGCTATCTCATATGCCAGATATATGGTGTTCCTGACACAGTGCAGTAGTCTCTGAGCAGTCAGTGGTTCCCCTTTGCTCTGACCTCCATTAAAGACAAAAATGTTGATGAGTGGTGGAAGGATTCTGTCCTGAAGTGGTAGAAGGTCCATGCCCCCCAGATACCTCATGAGGGCAAGGTGGACTCCATTGAGTTGCCAGAGGCAGCAAAAAAAAAGGGTTGGGAGGATGATTTCCTGGTTGAAGTGAAACTCTAACATGTCCTTGGGGAGGCAGGGTGGGTCTGGTTGGAGTGCTGCCTTGTATCTGTGGAAGGTGAGGTAGCGGGGATCTACCCAGAGGTAACAGCGCTTGTTAGCATGCCTGACCAACATGATGGCCACTAGGAAGTTGACCTTCAAGGAGAGGAGGTGGAGTTTGATCATGGCTAGTGTCTTGAAGGGCTTCTTGGTCAGGGCCCTCAGCATGACCAAGAGGCTCATGCGGGCATGGCAGGGTGGATATTGGGAACCAGATTCTGAAGACCTGGTGGAGCTAGAGGATGTATGAAGATGGAAGCATCCAGTATTGGTGGGTGGAAGGATGAGATTGCGTCCAGGAACACATTGATTGGAGGTGGGTTTCATTCCTCTTTGAAGATTAACTTTAGGTAGAGGAGGATGTGCTCAGCCATCTTATGGAAGGAGGTTCTCATGGCACAAAAAGGTGGTAAAGATGTTCCATTTTGCCAAGTAGGACTTCCTTGTAGGTGGTTTGAGAGCTTTGTCAAGATTAGACCTGACCTCCTGTGGTAGAACCTCTGATGTATGGCCTGCAGTGTGATGTGCCACACTGTGAGGTGCCACATCAGAATGGAGGACTGGGCCCTGGTCCTGTGAGATCAGGTCTGGTGCATGTGGAAGGTGAAGGAAGTTCCTGCAGCAGTTTCCTCAGTTTCTGTGGGACCACCATAGGGCCCAGGAAGAAGAGTTGTGCCACTCCAGTCTCTGTGTGCCCTTGGTAAGCAAGGGGAGCGATCATCAGAGGGACTTTACCAAATGGGGCTGATGGGCAGGTTTTGTGAATGCACAGATGACCGCCCAAAGAACAGCAGTTATAGATAAGCAATCTGACTTTTCTCTGACTGAAAATGTTCCATTTTAGCCCTCCTTACCTTTCTCTCACCAGGTACTAAAGTGTTTAACAATTCCATTTCTTTCTTTATGGTTTCCAGTTTGCCTTGATTCATGCTTCTCATGTTTCATTGTCCAGTGATATGTACTGTGCAAAACTAGACTTTTCTTTTGCCTTTGTATATGACTTCCTTTGGTTTTGATCTAGTTGCATCATTAGTGACAGTGCTATTTGTACCTGTCATTTGCTTTTACTCAGTAGCTAGTGAGTCCCTTTTGACCTGGGAATCTCATCTTCTGGCTTCATTTAGGATTCTTTTCATACAGCTTTTAAGCACCTCTTTTTTCAGAAGTGGTTTATCATTGCATCTCAATCGGTGGGATGATTTTTACCAAAATTTAAAGCTTTAGAAGATCCATGGTGGATCAGACTTAAGGAGTCGTTTAGCCCAGCATTCGGTTTACATAATGGCAAACCAGCTGTCCACTGGAAACCACATACAGGACATGAATGCAATAGCACCCTCATGTTTCCCAGAAACTGAAGTTGTAGATCTCACATGGCAGAGAAAGTGATAGACAAACTGCCATAAATCCACCAGATGTTTCCTCCAGTCCCATAATAAAGACACAACTGGTACATGGTTTGTCAGATTGCAAAAGCATTGTTGTTTAGGGTACTAGTCAAATTATACAATAAATATGTAAAATATAGAACATACTGGTGAGGGAAAAAGATGGATGGGGAATGCTCTAAAAGAGACATGGGAAATCAATCTAAGAATACAATAGGACAAACTTATTATAATTTACTTGGACTAAGACACCCCTATAATCAATTTCAGGTAAATTAAAGGGGGGAGCATTAAACTACTCTATAGATGGTATTTATTGCCTGTGAAGTTGAACTACTTTTTAAGTTGATCTGCTCAAACATGTTGGATGCATTTTGTAGAAGACAGAACTTATTTTTATATGTCTGATTTGGAATCAGTTTGTGTTTCAGGTCTTGAAAGAGACTAGACAAAAAGCAAAACAGAACAATCCCATCAGGAAGGCTGACTTTCACATTAGCATCAGTTGTGCCTCTTGAGGTGGTGCCTTGAAATAAGGGCCTCTGGCAGGCTCATGTGGGAGAAGTTAGCTTTTCATGCAGCCTGGTCCTAAGCTGTATAGGACTTTGCAGGTCATGATTTGCACTTTGAATTCTGTCCTGACACAGACAGTGGTGTTATAACACCATTGAAGCTGTTATAACAAAGGACTTATGTTCTCAATGTAACCAGACTCAGTTAACATCCTGATTACAGCATTTGGGATTTGTTGAAGTTGCTGAACCATTTTTGAAGGCAACACCACATAAAGTATCTTAGAACAGTCTAACTGGGATGTAAATAGGGCATGTATGACTTGGCCAGATCAGAGGTTTCTAGAAATTTATGCAGTTAGTGTGCTGGTTTCAGCTGTGGAAAATGTAGTACTGGCTACCACTGAAACCTCTAGGTTGAAGGCCAAGGACAGAAAGTTTCAGATGAGGTCTAGCCAATGTTTGATTGGACTTGATCAGGGTTTTCTGCCAGCTTCAGTCTAGTGAGCCAGTGTGGTGTAGTGACTAGGAGCATAGAATTGGGACAGCCAATCTGGGTTCTACTCCCTACTCAGCCATGGGGCCAACTCAGTGCCTTTGGGTCAGTCACAGACTCTCAGCTTAACCAACCCCACTGGGTTGTTATTGCAGGTATAAGATTGAAGAGCAGCAGCAGGAGAATGATGTAAGCTGTTTTGAGTTCTGTATAAGAAAAAAATCTAGTAAATAAACAAATCTAATAAATATATCTAATAAATAAATAGTCCTTTTATCTTGTGTAGTGCATTAAAAAACTAGGGAGCTCATTGGTTTCCACTCTGTAGGAAAGAATTCTCAGGAGGTATTACTTCAACATCCCAGGCCATTTCTCCATTCTAGAGATCAACCAGGGCTTCAGCAGAATCACTTGCCAACATGGCAGGAAAATCCCTAAGAGTTGTCAGAAAACCATCCAGCTTCATCAGGTTCCTGGGGTAAACCTTCTTAACAGGTCTCCCACTACTTGTTCCAACAAGTCCTAAATAAGGATTTGTCTAATACTGGCAGTATAAATTATTTAATTATTTATTTAAAGTTTTTGTATGCTGTCCCCATTACTACATAGCCTCGGGACGGATCACATCAACAAATAAATAAAACAAATACAATTACAATTAAAACTTGGAAACACACTGGCTGCACAATTAAAACTATAAATATTAAAGATTATTAAAATACTGTTTGAATAAAAAGGTCTTCACCTGGTGCTGAAAAACAAATAACGATGGCGCCAGGCGGACCTCTCTGGGGAGCGCATTCCACAGATGGGGCACCACTGCAGAGAAAGCCCTCCTCTGGGTACTTTGCTTCCTGATATCTCTTACGGAAGGCTCCTGGAGGAGAGTCCCTGCTGCCGATCTCAAGGGGTGGGAGGGCAAATATGGCCGCAGGCATTCCTTCAGGTATCCGGGTCCCAAGCCGTTAAGGGCTTTATAAGTAATTACCAACACCTTGAATTGAGCCCGGAATTGAGCCATAGGGACGCAGCTGATGGATCAGCCAAAGCTGATGGAAAGTGCTCCTCGCCACCGCCGACACTTGAGCTTCCAAAGTCAGCTCCGGGTCGAGGAGCACTCCCAAGCTGCGGACCCTGTCCTTTAGAGGAAGTGCAACCCCATTCAGGACAAGGTCCAAGTCACCTATCCAGGAGCTCGAACCTTCCACCAGCAGGACCTCTGTCTTGTCTGGATTGAGCTTCAGTTTATTGGCCCTCATCCAGTCCATTACCTCGGCCAGGCACCGGTTCAGTACAGCCACTGCCTCACCTGGATTGCTTGAAAAAGAGAGGTAGAGCTGGGTATCATCAGCGTACTGATGATTCTGCAGCCCACACCTCTGGATGACCTCTCCCAGTGGTTTCATGTAGATGTTGAAGAGCAAGGGGGGCAGAATAGACCCCTGCGGAACTCCATGGCATAACTGCCATGGCACAGAGGTAAAGTCCCCCAGCACCACCTTCTGGAATCGGCCATCGAGGTAGGAGCGGAACCACTGCCAAGCAGTGCCTGCTATTCCCAGCCCCCTTAGCCTATCCAGGAGGATACCATGGTCGATGGTATCGAAAGCCGCTGAAAGGTCCAGGAGAATCAACAGGGACGCACTCCCCCTGTCTCTCTCCCTGCACAGGTCATCGTACAGGGCGACCAAGGCAGATTCAGTACCATACCCGGGTCTGAAGCCGGACTGAAATGGGTCCAGATAATGAGTCTCATCCAAGAGAGCTTGGAGTTGTTCTGCCACCACCCGCTCCAGCACCTTGCCCAGGAATGGGAAGTTGGCCACCGGTGTATAATTGGTGGCCATCTCTGGATCCACGGACGCCTTCTTTAGTTCTTGCATCCCCAGACAACTGTCCCACCTTACACAGAAAACCAGACACAAGATTTGTCCTGCTGAATCAGTGGGGTGGAAGGAAATCGGGACAGCTACCAGTTGCCATGGAGGCTTTAAGTCTGGGATGTCAGTGGTAGGTGACTATCAACAAGACACTGGGACCAGGATGCAGATGTAGGGTGGAGACTTGCACCAGGTTTAGAGGGCCAGAGGCAAGAGGGTTGCCTTAGAACAGTCAAGAGACAGTGAAACAGTAAGGTTCAGACACATGCACAGTTCATTAGCACACAGTTCAGAAGTACAATCCACAGGTCAAGTACCGGAAAGGCTGTAATGTTCTGGAGCAAGCAAGGTCAGGGAGGATGGATGTAGGTACCTGATAAGACAGGATCAGGCTGGAGAAGGATGGAAATAGGAACAGTCAAGAGCTGGGTAAGAGTCAGGTAGGTAGGTGACAGCCGGGTGGGCGGCCGGCCGGGCAGAAACAAGGATTCAGGCGATTCTGGAAGGCCCCTTGCTGTGACAAGAAGCAGCAGTGCAGTGAAGCAGCAGCTGCAATGTATAATTGATGCACAGTTATTCCCTGCAAAGACCTGCTAAGGTGTTCCTGGTTCTACAGGCACTTGCAGGGTGACTCAGGCTCTCATCCTGATGGAGGCCATGAATCCTGAGCCACTCCTGATCAGCTGGCTTCAGCATGTATATTTCAACAAATCAGAGTCTCTAGCACCAAACCTGAGACCATCTGGGCAAGTTCAGGAAAGGAGACTGTTGAGCACAAAAAGTTCTGTTCTATCTCAAACACTCACGTTCAAATAACTGGAGCAGTGGCCACAACTGAGGAGCAGGTATTCCAGATCCAAAAGGATCTGGACAGACTATGGAAGTGGGCAGGAGACCACAGGATGGCGTTCAATGTGGATCAGTGCAAGGTCTTGCACTTGGGGCATAGGAATAGGTGTGATAAGTACAGGTTAGGTGAGAAGTGGCTGGAGAGCAGCACTTATGAAAGGGACCTCGGGGTACTGGTTGACTGCAGGCTACACATGAGTCAGCAGTGTGATGCGGTGGTCAAGAGGGCGAACGCCACCCTTGGTTGCATAGCCAGAAGTGTGGCTTCTAGATCAAGAGAGGTATTACTACCACTCTATATGACTGTGGTGCGCCTGCAACTGGAGTATTATGCTCAGTTTTGGGCCCCTCATTACAGAAAGGATATAGCTAGGTTGGAGTCAGTGCAGCGTAGGGCCACAAGGTTGGTGGCCGGTTTGCAGGGGATGCCGTATGAGGCGAGACTGAGGGAACTGGGTCTCTTCAGCCTGGAGGAGACTCAGAGGGGATATGTTGGCGACATACAGGTATGTGAGGGGATGTCACATGGAGGTGGTAGAGACCTGTTCTCCCCTGCAGAGGAAGGCAGGACGCGCTCCAACGGAGCAAAGCTCAGGGAGCTAAGGTT
>NW_025336100.1:5524914-5737704 GCF_004798865.1 Varanus komodoensis | reverse complement strand
GTAGGGGATGCCGTATGAGGCGAGACTGAGGGAACTGGGTCTCTTCAGCCTGGAGGAGACTCAGAGGGGATATGTTGGCGACATACAGGTATGTGAGGGGATGTCACATGGAGGTGGTAGAGACCTGTTCTCCCCTGCAGAGGAAGGCAGGACGCGCTCCAACGGAGCAAAGCTCAGGGAGCCAAGGTTCCTTTTGGATGCCAGGAAGCACTTCCTGACAGTTAGGACCCCGAGGGTGTGGAATGGGCTTCCACGAGAAATTCTTACCTGGAAATTCTTACCTGGAAATTACTGGAGTATGACTGACTAAGGCAGTATCAGATTTATCCAGAAAAGAATGCAACCAGCAAACCATGTTAAGCTGGTAAAGGGCACCTCTAGCTATCACCTGAGCATCTAGAAGCAAGGTGGGAAACCTCCTCTTCTGAATTAAGCTTTCGTTCACCATAATACACTCCAAAATTGCCACCGGACACTTGTTCTTAAGTTCTACTGCTATCTCAAGATCAACTAAAAAGTTCATTTGGAAATTATGGATAGCTATGGGTGTTATGCAAGCATGTTAATGCAAGTGCTGATGTGACATGTAAACATGCATTCCGCTCTCAGGTGAGGAGGGAGTGTCCAATCCCTAGCATTTTAACTGCACTTACCCTTGAAAGTTGATAAATGAGCATATAAAAAAACTTTGTATGAATGCCTTCTATACCTTGAGCAGGAGATAGGTAGATAAGTATAAGTCTGTTCATGCAGCCTAATATTTAATGAAATATTTGGAATTCTCAGTCCCCCCCACCCCCATAGAGCATCTTTGTTTCTAACAAGAGCAGTGGGCTTTGTTTTTCACCAATTTTAAGTAAAATAAATATCCATTCACTCCAGCTTACAGTGTTTCCTAACTCCTTCACTTAAATAATTGTAGAGTCTTCTGCCAGGAGCAGAGTCATATTTTGGACATTAACCAGTCTAATATTGTTATTTAATGCTGCAATGAGCAGTCCTTATTGAAATTTTCCTGGTGCTCAAATATTTTAAGCGCTGTCAATGTTATTTACTCAGATATTTCCTGCAATGTGTAACTGTCCATTTCTGTCCGTCTGGAACACTTCCATCAAAGCTTGAACTATAGAGTTCAGTTTATTCTGTGAATTCTAGTCTGTCTTATTTCAGTGTACCTAAATGTTACAATTATGGAATAGCAGTTGTGGCTGCTGTTGAATCACTATAACTTCAACTTCCCTCTATAATTAATGTAAGCAGCGTTAACTGAGCTAAGGTTCAGAATGTTGGAAAACGCAGATTTTTCCTGACTTGTTAAAGTCTAAGCTGGAGAAGATGTCTAAATTCACATCCTACACTTAAGTGTTTTGGGCGCAGTTGCTTGGGGATGGATGGGTTTTTGTAGGACAACAACTTGAACTAAGTATCTTACCGGGGGGGGGGGGGATATTTTTATCAAAGCCTCTTTCAAATTGATAAGAACTTAACACAGCTATTTTCCAGTTTTGGGAAATAGCTCATTTCTGTGCCAATCAAATGTGGCCAGGGTAGGAGAAGTCACCCATTTCTGACAATAACATAAAATGCTCCCACAAAAGAGAGTCCTGTAATATCTTAAAGACTAACAGATTTATTGTGCCATGAACATGGTAATATTTAAGGTACTACAAGACCCCCTTGTGCTTGATGTTCATGGTTACCCTTCTGCAGTCAAGATTAATTTTGTAAGTGCAAACTGCAACAATGTTATATATAAGGAGACTTGCTGTGGTGAACTACACATTTTAAGGTGATCAAATTAGTTGGAGAAGATATCCTGAACACTGGCTTGTTAAATGGATTGTCCTTTGATAAGACCTTGTTAGAAATGGATTACAGAATCATCATATCCTCTATCTAGTGTGCCAAATGTAGTTATTACAGATACATGATGCTATTCAGCTGGTAAGTGTGGCTGCTGAAAGAGCAAATGCTATATTGGGCTGCATTAATAGAGGTGTAACTCCAGATTATGTGATGTACTGGTTCCCTTCTATTCAGTTTTAGTTTGGCCCCATATTGAGTATTATGTCAAGCTCTCAACACTACAAGAAAGCTGCAGAAAAATTGGAAAGGGTTCAGAGGAGGGCACGAAAGATGATCAGAGGATTGGAAACAAAGCCCTACAAGGACAGATTGAAAGAACTGGGCTTGTTTAATCTTGAGAAGAGAGGACTCAGGGGAAATACTATAGAAAGGCTGTCACAAAGTGGAGAATCGCTCATCACAGTCTTGGATTAAAGTAACTGGAGGCCCTGGGCAAGGAGATCTTGGGAGACCCAAACTTAATAGCATCTGATCATGAGAAACAAAACCTCATTCTCTCCTTTATATACCCAGTGAAAGTAGAACATTGTTGAAATTTCAGCATTGATAAAAAGATTGTTTATAAAAGTATAACCTTTAACAAATTTACAAAAGTATGGAATTAATGAAGACATTCGCACAGATCATTCATAGGGAAATCATAGTTATGTTATAACATTGCACTATATGCAAAGTCAAAACAGTTTCTTTGGAACTTTTTTGGGTGCAAACCTATCAATTATATTAGTAAGACATAGTTTATCACTTTCTATTCAGATAATGCTTTGATCAGACAATTGATCTTGGGACATTGTTAGCTATAGATCATTCTTTATCCTTTTTAGTTTAGAGAATGATAGTTTGCCAATACTATTAGTAACTATTAAATACAGGAACAATCTGGAAATTGTTTCCACATTTGGGAAAAACTGTCTGAATCTTCTGGAATATTACTGGATGCATATCTTGGTGGTTGAAATTTTCTTCTTCAGAGTGAGCGTGCTTGATGTTCAGGTGGAAGTGCAAGAATTCATTGACTATACTGAGGTCAAAATCTTTTGAATGTTCTTGCATCAGCATCTCAATACCATTATGAATCTGTTCCTTGGTTGCTTGCAGGTTCACCAAAAATGAAAAATTGGCAACTACATTCCTATACACTGTTGTTTTTCTAGCTAGGTTGGCTTTAACACCATCCATGGCAGGGATAAATGAATTTCCCTTAAACTTGTCTCTTAGAGAAAGTTCATCTAAAGTGTTGGATGCTGTCCTGTTGGTGCTGCTGCTGCTGTTTGTACTCTCTGCCTTCTTTTGCCAGTTTTGTACTCTACAACCAGTAGAAGAGTTTCAATTTTATCAAAATTAGCCCAAGTGTTTGATATGAACTGCAATACTGAACCGTAAATATTTGCACATGTTCTCAATGAAATGTGCAAACATTGGAGTACCTTGCTAACTTCATAACTTGTAATTCCCTGTATCCCCTCTAATATCCTTTTTGAAAATTGGGACCACTGATGCCACCCTCCAGTCTTCTGGAACTTCACCCATTCTCCATGACGCCTCAAAAATGGAGGCCAATGGGCACAAGAGTACCCCGGTCAACTCCTAAAATACCCTTGGGTATAACCCATCAGGGCCTGGTATCTTTGTAACGTCCAGTGACTGAGGAGCAATTCAACTTCTGGGGAGGAGATTTAATTTGTGCCCCTAAATCCTCGGCCTTATCCAGTTCCCCATGTAGATCTCCCCTGCCCTCCTTTGGAGTCAACACAGCGGCAAAATAGTCATTTAAGCATCTGTGCCTCTTCCCTCATATCAGTCGCTGAACCCCCTTCCTTATTACCGGTCCCGCCACCTGTCTCCCCTTTCTCTTGCTATTTACATGTTGATAGAAGCCCTTTTTGTTGCTCCTGATATTCTGTGCAAGTCTCAGCTCATAATCGGCCTTAGCCTTGTGAAGAATCCTTCTGCAATGGGCCTCCTCCTCCAAGTGTATGCTTTTGTCTGCTTGCCCCTGTGCCCAATTCCTATGGAGATTCTTCTTATGTCTAATACCTCTTACCACCTCCTTTTGCATCAACAGCAGCACTCTCCTTTGCCTCCCCGTCTTACTAACTAATGGTATAAGGCTTATACCTCCAAGACCTCCCTTTTGAGTGCCATCCACCCCTCATGAACTCCCTTGCTTTCCCAGTACCCTCTCCCAGGAGACTTTCCCCAGTCTGGCCTTCAGTTGGCCAAAGTTGGCCCTTGTGAAATCCCAACTTCTAGTACTCGACCTGCTGCTTATCCCCGTTCCGTAAAGGATGGAGTGATCACTTGCATCTAGAGCATCCCTAATCTGCACCCCAGCTATCAGCTCCTCCCTATTGGTCAAGACCAAGTCAAGGATATACCCCCCAGTCACCATCACCTCCTGTGCATGAAAAACTCTCCCTCTGTAGAGTTGTGACCTGGCTATCACTGCTGAGTGAGTCTTCCATAATTACTGTGTCCCTCCCCCGAGATGTCCTTTGAATCCGGTCTGTCAGGACATTGTCCAGGGTTTCAACTTGACTTGGAGGGTGATAGCATCGCCCCACTGTCAGGTTCTCTCCCTGTCAAAACCCTTTAGTTTCACCCAGACTGCCTCTACCAAATCCCCATCTGCACCACGTTCTATCTTGTTGCATCCTATCCCTTCCTGGACATATAAAGCCACACCCCCTCCCCTCTTTTCCTTCCTGTCCTTTATAAACATAGAGGGGGTAATACCCCTCTATGTTTACATTTCAGTCTTGCCCTTCATCCCACCAAGTTTCTGTGATCTCCACCAGATCATACCCTCCTATTTCCAGGAGAGCCTCATGCTCTTCCTGCTTAGTACCCATGCTCCTAGCATTGGTATACATGTATCTCAGCTTCTTCCCACAGTTCTCTTTCTTTGGGGCCCAGCCTCCTCCTTCCTCCGATTTTCCCTGATACCAGCCCCCTCTTCATAGGAGTCTTGCCAGCCCCTGCTAAACTTCTGTAATCCTGGTCCCAATACCCTGGTCCTCTCCCCTCTCTTGTCCAATCAGGACAAGTTTCTGGGGGGACTGACCCCCCCCACCCCGCTCAGTTTAAAATTTTCTGGACAAAGCTCACTAGAGCATTTCCAAAGAACCTTTTCCCCATGCTTGTGAGGTGCACCCTGTCCCTCGCCAGAAGTCCATAGGCAAGAAACATGGTGCCGTGGTCAAGGAACCCAAAGTGTTCCTTCTGGCAGCACACCCTGAGCCAGTCATTCATCTGAGCAACCCTCCCTTTCCCTGGCTGACCCAAATCTCCAGGCCAGTAAGATGGAGGAAAAGGCCACTTGGGTCTTTGGGTCCCTGAGTTTCTTTACCAGAGCTTCAAACTCCCTAGAGATCCCACCCACCCCATGCCTGGCTGTGTCATTCATCCCCACATGGATCACCAGAAGTGGCTGGTGACCCCCGGAGGGAAGAAGATGCTCTACTCTGTCTGTCACATGCCAGATACGTGTGCCCAGCAGGGAACAGACCTCCCCCACCTCAAGGTCAGGGTGACACACTGCCGCCTCAGTGCCCCTTAGCAGGGACTCCCCAATGACAATCACCTGCCACCATCTCTTCCTGGTGGTGGCAGACAGCCATGCCTTGACCCTCACCTCTCCTGCAGCAGCACCCTGGCCACATCTGGTCCCAGGCTGGGGATCCTGGACAGGTAGGTCCCCCCAGTCCTCATCAGCCCCAGCTTCCCCAAGTGAAGAAAACCTGTTTCCCAGCTCTATGTCGGTGCCAGGAGATGGAGGAGGCATGCTGGTCTTGTCCTCCTGTGGGTGACATACCTCTATGTCTCCCTGCCTCTTTCTCTCTCTGCCCCTCCCTCAGCCTTCTGCATGGAGGGGGGCTGCTCCCGGGGGGGGGGCCTGGAAAGCTCTTTTGGCCCTCAGATACCTCACCTCCTCTTTTAGGAGGGACCCCAGCTTGCACTGGGGGCAAGTGTATCCTTGCCTCTCCTGAGGGAGAGGGGCAAACATGTCACAAGTGTTGCAGTGGACAGCAACACCTGTGATTCATGCTAAGGCCAAATCCTGGCCTGACATTGTGTACCTCTCGCACAAACAAAAAATTAAAAATGTCTCAGGGGAAGTGAGTCCCCGGGCAGCCCAGGCCACAGCTAAGAGATTCAGACAAGGGATGACACCCACCTAAGGGCCACTTTATAAGCCTCAGAGGCCCCACCCCTCTGCTTTCTCCTGAGCCTCTCTGGCCCCGCTTCCCTTCCTCTCTGCTGCTCCTGTCCCCACTCCTCTGTCCAGCTCCTATCTTGTCCAGTTCCCTGGCCAGCCTCTGCACACTTTCCCAGCCTCTGCTGCTCCACTGCTCTGCCAAGAGCCAAAAGAGGTTTCTATACTTGTAGTGATAGTTACTGACAACTGAACAACCATCTGAGTGGAAGGGGGTAACTTGGTTTCCTGCAACAGCAGGGGTTTGGGCCCAATGGCCTTCATGGGCCCCTCCAACTCTACTGTTCTATGATTCTGTGAAGCTGAGAGTGATGGAACAAAACAGAAGACGGTTTAAGTGCCAAAGATGAAAACTCTTAGTGGATGCAGTCAAACCCTTTTAAGTGCCTACAGTCAGGCATATTTAGTGGCAATGAATGCAGTAAAGAAACATCTCACTGACTCAGTTGAATCTTATATCTGCTGCTTGGCAAAACATTGTCACAAGTGTTGCAGTGGACAGCAACACCTGTGATTCCCACCAAGGCCATCTCCTGGCCTGACATTGTGTACCTCATTGTACCATTCTGATTACAATGATATCCTAGACTTGTTTCAGACCCATTGTAATATATTTGCTGGGCAATTCCAGGACAAAATCTGCATGTTGTAGTCCAATTTATTTGATGAGTTTCTGTTAGTGTAGCTTGAGGATGTTCACAAAGTGCTTGGACAGGTTTGTGCAACCATTTTTATGCTGAACCCTTGACATTCTTGGCCTGTAAAAACCATCAAGGAGGGAATTCTGACTGGTAATTGATGCCTCCTTGTGAGTTGAAGGTTTCACACTGCTTGAAAGAAGCAGCAGTGAGGCCACTGCTGAAGAAATTGTCCCTGGATCTGGAAGATCTTAATGTTATTCCAGTAGCATATGTTCCTTTTCTGGGCAAAGTTCTTGAATGGGTGCTTGCTAACAAGCTGTGTGCAGTCTTGAATGAAACTGATTATCTGGATCCATTTCATCTGAGGTTCAGGATGTATTTTGGCATGGAAATACCTTTGGTTGCCTATATAATGACTTATACTGCCGCTGCCGCACCGAGGCCAGGACCACCGGCCCCGGCCCCTGCTCCAGCCCGCTTCCCTGGGCGTGTGTGAGAGACGCACCGGGGCGGGGTGGGGCACGGGGAGGGGCCCTGCGGCCTACAAAGCGCTGGTGGCGTCCGGGGGCCGGCGGCTGAAGGGCGATGGCCTAAGGGCGGTGATGCCGCCGTTTGGGGGCCGAGTGGGGGACTAGGCTGGCCGGGGGCTTTGGTGGTTGGCCTTGGTTTCGTTTGTGGGCTAGCAGTGGTTTAACTAGGATGTTTTTAGTAATTTTAATTGTCGGTTTTAGGTTGCTTTTAATTGGTGAATCTCATGCTTTACTATGATGTTGCCTGGGGAGTGTGTGGGCACCGCCATTGGGGTGCTGATGGGCAATGGACGTTATGGCATTGGGAGTCTAATGGATCTGCATAGAAGAAGGAGGGACAGATGGTTAACACCTGTCCCTCTTTCTGGTTATTCCCCCAACCGGCGGGTTCCAGGTAGACTTGTCAGCTGCCCCCCGGGCCTGTCGGTGCTGTTGCTTAATGCCAGGTCGGTCCAAAATAAGGCAACACTCATCCATGATTTGATCATGGATGAGAGGGCTGACCTGGCTTGTATCACAGAGACCTGGGCAGGTGAGCGGGGGGATGTGGCCCTCTCGCAACTGTGCCTGCCCGGGTACCTGATCCAGCACCGACCATGCCTGGAGGGGAGGGGAGGGGGGTCACTCTGGTTTATCGAGCTTCTATTTCCCTTGTGGGGCTTCCTGTCCTCTCGAGGCTGGGGCTGGAGTGCCTCCACTTGGTGTTGGGCGACCAAGACAGATTGGGGATTCTGTTGGTGTACCGTGCACCCTTCTGCCCAACAGACTCCCTGCCTGAGCTGATGGAGATTGTCTCGGACCTGGTGTTGAGGACTCCCAGGATGTTGGTCCTGGGGGACTTCAATCTCCTTGCCAAGATGGTTCTAACCGGGGCGGCTCAGGACTTCATGGCCTCCATGGCAGCCATGGGGCTGTCTCAACACGTCAGTGGCCCGACCCGTGAACGTGGACACACTCTGGACCTGGTTTTCTCAACGGGGCAGGAAGAGGGTGATCTGAGGGTGAGGAATTTAAGTTTGATGCCCTTGTCATGGTCAGATCACTTCCTCATAAGATTTGAGCTCGAGAGCGGCCTTTCCCTCTGTAAGGGTGCAGACCCGATTGTATTGGTCCGCCCCCAGAGCTGGATGGATCCTGATGGATTCCTAAAAGCTCTGAGGGAGTTTCCGGTTGACAAGGCTGGTGATCCTGTCAATGCCCTGGTTGAATTGTGGAATGGGGAGATGACCAGGGCTATTGACACGATCGCTCCCAAGCGTCCTCTCCCACCTTGCAGAGCCCGTTCATCTCCTTGGTATACACCTGAATTACGGGCAGTGAAGCAGGTTGGGAGACGTCTGGAGCGTAGGTGGAGGAGATCACGGGGTGATTCTGACCGAACACACTTAAGAGCCCATTATCGGGCCTATGTTGTGGCAGTGAGGACGGTGAAGAAGAAATTCTTCTCCGCTTCCATTGCCTCCTCACAGTGCCATCCAGCGGAGCTTTTACAACAGGTGCATGGGCTAATGCATCCAGGCCCAAAGAAAGATCTCATACCACCCTCAAAGGCCCGCTGTGACGACTTTGCCAGGCATTTCAGGGAGAAAATCACTCAGATGCGTTATGAGCTTGATTCTACTATTGAACCAGATTCTACTGAGGAGATGCCAACGACGCCGTCAAGTCCACAATTAATGGATGAATTTCAGTTGTTGCGGCCTGATGATGTGGACAAGGTGCTTGGACAAGTACACCCTACCACCTGCTTACTAGACCCATGCCCATCCTGGCTACTTAAGAAAGCCAAGGACGGGATCGGCACCTGGATCCTGTAGGTGGTCAACACCTCTTTAAGAGACGGTCAGGTACCTTCCTCTTTAAAAGAGGCAGTAGTCTGACCAGTCCTAAAGAAGGCATCCCTGGATCCAGAGGTGGCTGCCAATTATAGACCGGTGGCCAACATCCCGTTCCTGGGCAAGGTGCTAGAGCGGGTGGTGGTGGGACAACTCCAAGCATTCTTGGATGAAACTGATTATCTGGATCCATTTCAGTCCAGCTTCAGACCCAGGTACAGCACTGAATCTGCCTTGGTCGCCCTGTATGATGACCTGTGCAGGGAGAGAGACAGGGGGAGTGCATCCCTGTTAGTTCTCCTGGACCTCTCAGCGGCTTTCGATACCATCAACCTTGGTATCCTTCTGAATAGGCTAGCAGGATTGGGAGTTGGAGGCACTGCATGGCGGTGGTTCCACTCCTATCTCAACGGCCGATTTCAGAAGGAGGTGCTGGGGGACTGTGGCTCTGCGCCATGGCAGTTATGCCATGGAGTTCTGCAGGGGTCCATTTTGTCCCCTTTGCTATTTAACATCTACATGAAACTGCTGGGAGAGATAATCAGGAGGTGTGGGCTGTGGAATCATCAGTATGCTGATGATACCCAGCTCTACCTCTCTTCTTCAACCAATCCAGGTGAGGCAGTGGCTGTGCTGAACTGGTGCCTGGCTGAGGCAATGGGCTGGATGAGGGCCAATAAACTGAAGCTCAGTCCAGACAAGATGGGGGTCCTGTTGGTGGGTGGCTTGGGCCTTGGGATGGGTGACTTGGGCCTTGTCCTAAATGGGGTTGCACTCCCTCTGAGGGACAGGGTTCGCAGCTTAGGAGTGCTCCTCAACCCTGAGTTGTCTTTAGAAGCCCAGGTGACGGCGGTGGCGAGGAGCGCTGTCCTTAAGCTTTGGCTGATCCATCAGCTGCGTCCCTTCCTGGAGAACGATTGCCTGGCGACAGTGACACACGCGTTGGTAACTTGCCGATTAGATTTCTGCAACGCGCTCTACGTGGGGCTACCCTTGAAGATGGTCTGGATACTTCAATTGGTGCAGAATAGAGCTGCCAGGCTGCTGACAGGGACTGGGTGTTGTTCTCATATAGCCCCAGTTCTCTGTCAGCTCCACTGGCTCCCGATTGAAGTCCAGGCCCAATTCAAGGTGTTGGCTATGACCTATAAAGCCCTCAATGGCTTGGGTCCTGGGTATCTAAAGGAACGCTTGCGTCCATATATGCCCTACTGCCGTTTGAGATCAGCAACAGATGCCCTTCTCCAGGAACCCTCTGTGAATGATATTAGGAGGGTGAGTACCCGGAGGAGGGCCTTCTCTGCGGTGGCGCCCCCCCTATGGAATGCGCTCCCCAGAGAGGTCCGCCTGGCGCCGTCGTTATTTGTTTTTCGGCGCCAGGCTAAGACCTTTTTATTTAAAACTTATTTTAAGTGTTAATTTGTTGTGTAGGATTTAAAAAAATTTTAAGCTGAGATGCACTGGGTTTTAATATTTTTATTGTATAATTTTGTTTTTTTATAACTTTGTATAACTTTGTTTTTGTTGTAAGCCGCCCCGAGGCTTTGTTGCGATGGGGGCGGCATAAAAATGTCTTAAATAAATAAATTATGCAAGGAGAGATGGGGAGTGTGACCCTGCTGATAACTCCTGCATCTCTCAGTGGCTTTTAATACCATCAGTTGTATCCTTCTAAGACAGCTCTCTGAGCTGGGAGTTGTGGAGGGGGGTAGTTGCATTGCAGTGGCTTCAGAATATGGTGTTTAGGGAATATTGTTTGACGCTACAGAATTGCCACCATGACTTCAGGATTCAGTTTTGTCCACCCTTCTGTTTAATATCTACATAAAGCCATTTAATGGAGTTGCCCAGAACTTTGGAGTGCATTTCCATCAGTATGCTGATAACATGCAACTCTACCTCTCCTTTTCAACTCAAGTCAGGTAAAACTATGGATGTGCTAAATTGTCTGTGACAATGAACTGGACAAGGACTAATAACCTGAAATGTCATCCATACAAGACTGAGATACTGTTAGTGGATGGTTCTTCTGATATTGGAGGGCAGCAACAAGGAGAAGGTCCTTCCTAGCGCCCCAGCTATGGAATGATCTCCCTGTTGAGGCCTGTCACCCTTTTGGCCCCAGATAACACAGCTCTCTATCCTGGGGCCTTTAAAGATGTACAAACATATTTGATGGCTTGAAGGAACTTCCCATCCCAGGTGTTTTACAACTCTAATCTGTATTATATTTTGTTTTAGCTGTTTTTAACTTGTTTTAAATGTGTACAGTTTGGAAAATATTCATGATATCGTCTCTTTTATAGGCTGTTGTAAACTACCCAGAGATTCAGCTGTTGGCAATATAGAAATGAAAGAAATAATAATAGTTTAGGGAAGGAATATGTTTCTGATAATTGCATTGTTCATTCCAGCCAACACTTCTGAAGCATTGGCTTTCTGAATTGGCTTTCTTTGATTCCTGTATTTTCCTACAATTAAATTTGCATAAATTTACAGAAAATAAGTAACAACAACAAAAATCTGGTCTGCAAATCTGCGCAACTAGGGAAAGGGTGGACTGCTTCTGAATCTGAGGAGTCAGATTCTTAGACATTTGAACTCATTTCAGTTTTTTTGCAGATTTCTCTGATAGCGGTGGGGGCCTAACGTGTCCACGTAGAAGAAGGAGGGACAGATGGTTGACACCTTTCCCTCTTTCTGGTTCTTCCCCCAGCCAGAGGGTGCCAGGTAGCCTTGTCAACCACCCCTCAGGCCTGATGGAGCTGCTGCTCAATGCCAGGTCGGTCAATAATAAATCTTCCCTCATCCATGACTTGATTTTGGAGGAGGGGGCCGACCTGGCTTGCATAACGGAGACCTGGGCGGGAGGGGGGGGGATGTTGCCCTCTCTCAACCGTGCCCGCCCGGGTATCTGGTTCAGCACTGTTCAAGCCCAGAGGGGAGGGGGGGTCGCTTTGGTTTACCGAGCCTCCATCTCTCTCACAGGACTTCCGGTCCCTTCGAGGCCAGGGCTGGAGTGCCTCTACTTGGTGTTGGGTGAACGAGACAGACTGGGGATTCTGTTGGTGTACCGTGCACCCTTCTGCCCAACAGTCTCCCTATCTGAGCTGACGGAGACCGTCTCGGACCTGGTGTTGAAGACACCCAGGATGTTGGTCCTGGGGGACTTCAATCTCCATGCTGAGTCTGTTCTGACAGGGGCGGCTCAGGACTTCATGGCCTCCATGACAGCCATGGGGCTGTCTCAACATGTCTCCGGCCCAACCCATGAACGTGGACACACTCTGGACCTGGTTTTCTCAATGGGGTAGGAAGAGGGTGACCTGAGGGTGAGAAATTTATGTTTGACTCCCCTGTCATGGTCAGATCACTTCCTGGTGAGGTTTGTGCTCAAGAGCGACCTCTCCCTCTGTAAGGGTGCAGATCCGATTGTGTGGGTCCGCCCCCGGAGCCGGATGGATCCGGATGGATTCCTGAAAGCCCTGGGGGAGTTTCCGGCTGACAAGACTGGTGCTCCTGTCGAGGCTCTGGTCGAACTGTGGAACAGGGAGATGACCAGGGCTGTG
This sequence comes from Varanus komodoensis, assembly GCF_004798865.1. Classification (NCBI taxonomy): domain Eukaryota; kingdom Metazoa; phylum Chordata; class Lepidosauria; order Squamata; family Varanidae; genus Varanus; species Varanus komodoensis. The sequence continues at coordinate 5,725,047 of NW_025336100.1, read as the reverse complement.
GACACGATCGCTCCTAAGCGTCCTCTCCCACCGGGCAGAGCCCGCTCTTCCCCTTGGTATACACCTGAATTGTGGGCGATGAAGCAGGTTGGGAGACAGCTAGAGCATAGGTGGAGGGAGGAAATCACGGGATGAATCTGACCGAACACACTTGAGAGCCCACTATCGGGCCTATGCTGTGGCGGTGAAGGCGGCGAAAAAAAAGTTTTTTTCCACTTCCATTGCCTCCTCACAATGCTGTCCGGTGGAGCTTTTTCGAGTGGTGCAAGGCCTGGTTCGCCCGGGTCCTAAGGAAGATCCGGTTCCACCCTCAAAGGCCCGCTGTGACGACTTTGCCAGGCATTTCAAGGAGAAAATCACTCAGATTCATCACGAGCTGGACTCCACTAATGAACCAGAGGTTTCTGGGGAGATGCTAATGCTGCCGTCTGGTCCAGAATTATTGGATGAATTTCAGTTATTGCGGCCCGATGATGTGGACAAGGTGCTTGGACGAGTACGTCCCACCACTTGCCTATTGGACCCTTGCCCGTCTTGGTTAATAAATAATTCCAAGCACGGGATTGGGACCTGGATCTTGGAAGTGGTTTTATTTATTTATTTATTTATTAAAACATTTTTAGGCCGCCCCATTCGCCGAAGCCTCGGGGTGGCTCACATCATTAAGTTAAAATAATTATAATGTAAATTAAAAATATAAATATTAAATTAAAATACAACAATACAGTAAAAAATAAGCCGCCCTGGTTAACGCTTCTCTGAGGGAGGGTCGGGTGCCTGCCCCTTTAAAGGAGGCGGTAGTCCGACCGGTCCTGAAGAAAGCGTCACTGGATCCAGAGATGGCCACTAACTATAGACCAGTGGCCAACATCCCGTTTCTGGGCAAGGAGTTAGAGCGGGTGGTGGCGGGACAACTCCAAGCACTCTTGGATGAAACTGATTATCTGGACCCATTTCAGTCCGGCTTCAGACCCAGGTACAGTACTGAATCTGCCTTGGTCGCCCTGTACGATGACCTGTTCAGGGAGAAGGACAGGGGGAGTGCGTCCCTGTTGGTTCTTCTGGACCTCTCAGCGGCTTTCGATACCATCAACCATGGTATCCTCCTGGATAGGCTAGCGGGATTGGGGGTCGGAGGCACTGCTTTGCAGTGGTTCCGCTCCTGTCTCAACGGCTGATTCCAGAAGGTAGTGCTGGGGGACTATGGGTCTGCGCCATGGCAGCTATGCCATGGAGTACCACAGGGCTCCATTCTATCCCCTCTGCTATTTAACATTTATATGAAACCGCTGGGAGAGGTCATCAGGAGGTGTGGGCTGCGGAATCATCAGTACGCTGATGACACCCAGCTCTACCTCTCATTTTCCACTAATCCAGGTGAGGCAGTGGCTGTGCTGAACCGGTGCTTGGCCGAGGTAATGGGCTGGATGTGAGCCAAGAACTGAAGCTCAATCCAGACAAGATGGAGGTCCTGTTGGTTGGCGGATCGGGCTTCGGAGAGGGTGGATTTGACCTGGTCCTGAATGGGGTTGCACTCCCTCTTAGGGACAAGGTTTGCAGCTTAGGAGTACTCCTCGACCCGGAGCTTTCATTGGAAGCTCAGGTGACAGTGGTGGCGAGGAGCGCCTTCCTTCAGCTTCGGCTGATTAATCAGCTGCGCCCCTACCTGGAGTACGACTGCCTGGCGACGGTGACACACATGCTGGTGACTTCCCGCCTTGACTTCTGTAACGCGCTTTACGTGGGGCTTCCCTTGAAGACGGTCCGGATACTTCAATTGGTTCAAAATAGAGCTGCCAGGTTGCTGACGGGGACAGGGCGTTATGCTCACATGACTCCAGTCCTCCGACAGCTTCACTGGCATCCCATTGAAGTCCGGGCCCAATTCAAGGTGTTGGTTATGACCTATAAAGCCCTAAACGGCTTGGGACCTGGTTACCTGAAGGAGCGCTTACATCCATATATGCCCGACCGCCCCTTGAGATCTGCGGGAGAGGCCCTTCTCCGGGAACCCTCCGTGAAAGAAATTAGGAGAGTAGGTACTCGGAGGAGGGCTTTCTCTGCGGTGGTGCCCAATCTATGGAATATGCTCCCCAGAGAGGTCCGCCTGGCGCTGTCGTTACTTGTTTTTCGGCGCCAGGTGAAGACCTTTTTATTTAAACGTCATTTTAATTGTTAACAATATTTACTTATTTATCTGGCCAGGGCGACTTCTTTTCTTTTATAACTTTTCTTTTATAACTTCTTTTATATCGTTTATATTTTTTATTTATTTTATATTATTAATTTTAATTTTATATTGTTATTTTTGTATTGTATTGTATTTTATTGTGTTGTAAGCCGCCCCGAGGCTTTGGCAAGGGGCGGCATAGAAATGTTCTAATAATAGTAATAATAATAGTAATAATAATAATAATAATATCTCTGAATGGCAGCTATTACACATCCAGCATTGCCTGGGTTGTCATGACACAGGATGGTGTTCTGTCATATGAATTCCGCAAGAATGATGAAGCATGGCATGTTTGGTTACCATTAATCCCCATGGAGAATCAATGGTTTGTCCTAAAATTTCCATGCTTCATTCTTGCATGTTATTATGTGTGACTTCATTGACAATATTTTTCTACTGTTTACCCATTTCCAACAGCAAGGTCAGTGGCCAGAGTGTCTGCTTCTGTCTTCCAAATCTGATTAAGTTTCAGAATTATATTTTAGTTACTATTACTATAGGAACGAAGTACTGAAATGTTGTTTTGTTCTAATCATATTTAATAAATTGCTGCATTTCTGTATTAGAAATGATCTTGAAAAAAGGAAGCCTCATTCTTATATCAGAATTTTCATTATCAAAAGGGGTTACTGGAAGGAAGTCATATTACCCCATTAAAATTTAGTGATAACAAATTTGCGCTGTATTGTTTTATTGTATAAAACACACCCTTCACTTTGACTCCCACAGTTTGATTCTGCACCTGATACCAAGGTGGATTTGATTTAAATTACTAGTCAGTGAGACTAAATTTAAATCATGGTTTTCTACATAAAGACTCATTCTTGTTGGTATAATCTTAATATTTACAACTAGATGAAGGTTTCATTTTTAGAACAACAACTTTACAGTTATATAAAAATACTGATTTGGTTATTCTATTAAACAGACATCGCAGAGAATTATGAAATTATTGTGAAATATATCCAGTTTAATAGGTTAATCATTCAATATTTGGACAACTTTTCTGCTGTACTTTACTGGAAGGAGAAAAATAATGATTACCTTAATAACTATTTAAATAGTTTTATTTAACGACAACAATAACATTAGAGCATATATATTCTTGCATTTGCTTAAACATCCATATTTGCTGACTGATGTGGTTAAACAAAATAGCTTTAAAAATAAACTTTGATTATCAGCCCAGTAAAATAAAAGTATATAAAATATGAATTAAATACATTAACCAAAAGCTTGCTTGAATAAAGAAGTTTTCATTAAGTGCCTAAAAGAAAGAACATTTGGTGCCAGCTGTATATCCCTGGGGGTGTGTGAGTTCCATAGTCTTGGTGCTACCGCTGAAAATGCCCTCCTCCTAGCCCTTTCCACCTTGATCTCACTACAGAGTTCCATGGAACATCTTGTGGGAGTGTTAGCTTGGTTCCACCATTTTCAGAGCATCTGCAGCAAAATGACTATTACAGAAGTATTTAACAATTTCAACTACATTAGTATTTATTTCTGGAACACTGAAGACTTTGGCTAGGAGGTACAGTAAATGACATTAGCATTTGTATTACCATATGTTACTAGCTTTGTATTCCCTCCCTGCTTTTCTTAATTTTCCCTCATCTTGGATAGATTTGCAGCATTGTCTATAACCAAACTGTGTACTAGACATTTGAATTTTTGTTCACATGTTGTTATAGCTTTTGATGCCACTTCTTGTAAGTATTCTGATGTGTGTACATTTCCTGCTATATCAATTGTTTCTGAAAGGAAGAGATTTCCTTCATCTGTTGTTACACAAGAACATACAACAGTGTCATGGTGGACATTACTCCACCTATCAAGACAGGTTAACAATTTTAACCTCAAGTTCCATATCTCTGTCATACACTTTATCTAGTAGTTTCCCTGCAACTCTGCTGGTGGACTGTATCCTGGTCTCAGTGACTGAACCATAGTAATGAAGTGTGGGTTTTCAATCAGATGGAAAGAAGAATTTGTTGCATAAACAAACTGGGCCTTTTTTTCATCAGTTAACTCAATTTCTAATCTGCTGGTTGTTATCACAAACTTATCTTTTATTATTTTATCATGTTTTATTATTTATACAGTTTCTGCTTATTTTATATTACTCTTTGTATTCACTGCCACTCAGCTTGTTTCAACTCTTTATTTCTTTATAACAACTGTATCAAAAGGACAGTAATATGCAGCAATAATAATGACAAATATAATTTTGTTATATTTGCTTGAACATGACAGTTCTTCAAGGCAGTCGTTAAGAAATATGATGAAATCAAAACATTTACCAACTTGAAGATCCTGCCTGTTCAAATGTGTTGTCGTCTTCATCACAGCACTTCTCATGAAGTTGTTTAATTTGGACCACCAGGCCTTGAATTTCTTTGTTGCAATGTTTGTATTTTGCATGCATACCTGCCTTACCCTTAGGTAGAGGAACTTACCAAACTGGGTCTCCTTTATGGCCTGCTCCCTTTATAGGTTTTCTTTTCCAGGGAAAGAATAAAGTGATAAAACTTGGGATATACACAAAAAGATTCAAATACTTGTGGAGTAGTCTGCTCAGAAGGTTTCACTTTTCTTTTTACTGCTTTCCCTTCCCTCCTCACATGTAGGTTTTGTTTTTGTTTGTTTTGCAGATCTATTCCACTCCCAATGATCTTCTATTCATTGAATTTTTTTTGAAACTTAGCACTTAAGTGGTAAGGGGTTGATTCTGTGTATGCACATTTGCAAAGGGTCTATGGGATTAAGGTATTTTTCTCAACTTGTATGTGTGCTTTATAACATTTTTGCTGTGAAGAAGAGGCATGTGATCTCTGCAGACACAAATTCACAGTTTTGAGGACGGTAAAACCAAGCATCTGTGATAATTCCTTCAAGACAGAAAAACTGCCCAGTAATCTTCCAGAAACTTCTGGAAGAGCCTGACATTATGAAGGGATTAATGGAATTCATTTACCAAAAAAATTAAACATTGCATGAATATACAACCTCATGCTACATAATTAAAAACTAATCTTTATTTCATAATACATAACTGTTGCACTATAATGTATCTTAAACAGAAAACTATCTTTAGATAGATTTTTCCTCAAAAAGCATTTTTTTAAAAATTCAATTTAAATAAAAAGTCCAATTTTTAATGTTTAGAGACAAATCAATGAGTTTTAATCCACCTTCCCCCATATCCTCCTAGCCTCTGGGCAATACTCAGCTTTCAAAGCCAACTTCCTCTGTTTTTACCTGTGTTTGCCTCTGTATTTCCAAATGCTATTTTAAGATTACCGGCAGATTTGTTTACTTCACACCATTCAGTTGGCCATCTCAGCGTTGATTGAGCTACTTCTTATTTATTTTCCTAATTTTGAGAAAAAAAATAGGAACAGCAGGGGGTTGGACCCGATGGCCTTCATGGCCCCTTCTAACTCTACTATTCTGTGATTCTATGGCTATCCTATATTGCCCTGTTTGTTTATTTACTTAAGTATTTATCATATTCATATCCTTCCTTTTGAGGAACATAAAGTAGACTGCGTAATTCTTCTCAGTCTTATCCTCACAGCAACCCTGTGAGGTAGTTTATGTTGAAAGTCTGTGACTGGCACAGAGTCACCCAGTTAGCTTCATGGCTGAGTGGGGACTAGAACTCAACTCCTGAGTCCCAGTTCCTCACTCTTAACCACTATACCACAGTAGCTCTGTGTGTGCAGGTTGCTTCCTGCACAACCAGCTTATCATAGAAGGACAGGAACAAGAGCATGCAGTTCTTTTTAGTATGTTTTCTTTTCAGTTGTAATTTGCTGGTCCAGCTTCATTCTAGAATTTCTGTTTTCTTGTTCTTTCACCTTATTCTTTGTGGTCTCTGCATCAAACATGTGGGTTCTGCACACATGCATAGAGCTGTTTCAGGAAGATTCCAAAGCTGATCAATTATTATTTGCTGGGAGACTGGCTCATAGAGAAGCCTAGCATGAAGGTGGGGTTCCCACTGAGATCTCAGTTCTTTTTCAACTGCCATAGTGAATGCATCAGGAAGTCCCTCCTTCACTTACCTTGCAAAGTTGTTTGTCTCTTGACTACTCCCTCAATTCCTGTCTTCTCAGGTTTTTTCTCATCACTTTCCTCTTCTCGCTAGAAGCAAGAAAAAAGTGTTGTTATTCTCACCTCCACCTTTTACTTTTCCCTTTGTCCAATAGACAAAATGGTTCTCAACACCCTGTTGCACAGCTGTGCAGCATGGGGCAGTAAACTTCCTACAGATGGACATTCCCTATGCCTTTTTTGCCTGGGGGAATCTCATGTCATTGACATCTGCTACCATTGCCAGGCTTTCACCAAACAGGCAGAAAAACATTGGACAGACCACCTAAAAGCCAAATGGTGGAGGCCTGCCCTCCATGCGGACCACACCCAGCTGTTCACTTCGGGTACTCCTATTTCTTCTAATGCAAATGAAACCTTGGTTCCTTCGCCATCCAAAGTACCTAAGATGGGGAAGCTGAAAAAAGTGGTCAGAAAGATTACTCACCCTTACTAAAGCGAAGGAGAGCCACTCTTCTGCCCCCACATCGAAACCAATACATGAACCTCAGCCTCTGCAAAGTATTTTGGTCTTGGAAGGCAAAATTTACAATCCATTTTTGACAATAATACTGCAGCCAGACCCGGTCTCGGCACAGAGACGCGGCTCCCCTGTACCTTCTATTCTCCGTGCGTTTCTTCATACCAAGCAAGATAGATGCTGCTACTGCTGTCAGTCTCTGGTCTCTGACAAAGACTGCAAAACCTGTCGAACACCCCATCCATATCACAGGGGTTTCAATATGGAATACTATAGATAGCTCCGGGGCTCAGTCAACTCCAGGCTTGGAGGACCTCATTGGAGTCCAATTAGATCCAATTGATACTCTGCCCAGGCCGTTCCCCGTCTTACTGTTCCACCTTCTGGTCTTCCTGCAGATTCTAGACAAACACCTCCATCCTGTGACAGACCACGTCTCTCTAGCTTGCATAGTTATTATGCAGACTTACTCGAGCATACTCCAGATGTAGACACTATACTTCCATCCTGACTACATCCTCTCTGGACAGTTGTTCTGACATACCTCCTGATACACAGGTACATACACACGATGTTTCCCATGCTCCGGAAAACTCTGGTCTCTTTTCTGCTCGTGTCCTCTGTATGGCACATAGCCTTGGACTCAATCCTAGACAAGAACCTAGTGGGACAAAAGACCCAGTTTTTGGGGCAGTCTATACTGAGACAGCTGGCCTCAGTCACTATTCCACTTTTACCCATGCTCCTTGATGCATTGTGCCATGAGTGGGAATCACCAGCATCCATGGCTCTTTCACCTCATCAACATGAAAATATGTATCGAGTTCAAGAGAAAGTTGCTGAATTTCTGTTTCATCCTCGGCACAACTCCATTATCATTGAATCCTCTCAGGCCCACTTCACCCCATCCAACAAGAAAGGCAGATGCCTTGATGCAGTTGGTCACTGCTTCTACTTTCCACAGTTCTATAAAAATGGCAAATTGTAAAGCCACCATGGCTAAATACTCTCTGATGCTATGGGGCAGAATAACATCCCTCTCTTCATCTCTTCCTAAAGATGCCCAAAACTTGGCCAACAAAATCAGAATTGAGGCTCCTCACCTGACTAGACAGGAGATTCATACTGTGCAACACCAAGCAGAATGTTGCAGGGGTGATAGGTCTTCATTGCTTCAGTTGGCTTCAATCTTCTGGCCTTTCTGTCAAAGCAAAGACAAGAACTGAGGATATGCCATATGATGGGGCAGACCTATTTCATAAAGCCACTAATGATTGCATGTACTCCAGGAGACACACATGAGTATTTGAAGGTCTGTTCACTCCTCCCTACATACATTCATTCATTCATTCATTCATTCATTCAAAACTTTTCTGTACCATTCCATCACAGACCTCTCGGGACGGTTTATAACACAAACTATTAAAAACCACAAAAAGTATAGTAGAAATACAATAACAACATAATTAAAACCACACTTTCTTTCCATGGGACTAAATAAAGTAATCCTTTTTCATAAATTAGTATAAAACTATGGGGTGCTCCCCAGCCCTTATTTTTAGCAGCCAGGGCAAACTTTGCAACTTGGATCATAGTATATGCATAATTGCACACAAGCTATATGTAAATCTTGTCCAGCAGAGGTCTGTTTGATGGAGAAATCTATATTTGAGGGACAGTGTTTGATAACCTCAGCTTCACCCAACTCACATTTGCAGAGGTGTTGGTGAATTGCGATATTGTAATATCTCTGATCCAAATATGCAGAGGGCATTGTAAGGCTGTAAAAGCTTTTCTGAAAGGAGCAACAGTAAGAACTGAAAAGTAATGTTCTAGATCAAATGTTCCTTTCAATATTGGATACCAGGTTGAATGTGACATTTGAGTAATGTACAAATCATGGTGCTGAAAATATAGTTGGATCCTTTCTTTAAACAGTTTAAAAGTGTTTGAACAAATGGAAGGTAAAATTTCTTTGCTAATCCCATAAATATGTAGAATAGATCTTACAGGGTTTACCCAGGAGTTTTGGGATGGAGTTTGTAGTTGTTCTAGTAAACATTTTTCTGGCAAGCACAAATCCTTCATAAATGATAACTTTAGCTAATATATTGTTTTCTGCTCCATTACATATATAAAAATGGAACTTAAAAATAAGGGTAAAGAAAGATTGACCCACTTTATTAATTCGCAAGTCTTTAGAACCTCTAATGGACAAAAAAAAAACAAAACAGTTTTCTGGGGGTTAAACCAATTTCTCTCCTATTTTATCATTGTTTTGCCCAATTCTAGCATTGATGCCCCCAGCTATTGAAATTGAAGGGTCAGCATTGGTATAAATAAACATAATCTAGTAAGTTTAATAAACATAATCTAGTTGTGATGAGACTGAGTTTCCCTCATTCTTTGTATTGTGTGGGGGGCAGTGCACTTTGATAAAAAGATTGTTGTACCTGAAGGCCAGACCATTTGAAGGGTTTAGATACTATTAGTGGTTCCTATGTCAACCAATACAATATTTGGATTGTAATCAATTGAAATCTTGGTTGCTAAACGACCTTGTGGGCAGGGGTTCTCTCACGCCCAGAGTGAAGTTTCAGCAGACTGGAGGGTGGCATCAGTGGTCCCAATTTTCAAAAAGGGTAGTAGAAGGGACATGGGGACAGACCTGTTAGCCTTACGTCCATTGTAGGAAAAACAATGGAAAGGCTCATAATAGAGAGAGATCTAGTGATGCTAGACAGGGAAGGGAGGCTGGCGGCCACACAACACAGCTTCTGCAAAAACGGGTCCTGCCAGACAAACCTTGTGGAATTCTATGACAAGGTTTCGAGATGGCTAGATGGAGGGAATGCAGTGGATGTGGTATACCTGGATTTCAGCAAGGCCTTCAACAAAGTGCCCCATGATATCCTGGTGGAGAAACTGAGGAGTTTTGGGATACACCAAAGCACTGTCCGGTGAATTAGGGCATGGTTGACTGACCAAAAGCAGAGGGTAACCATTGGTGGAGAATCATTGGGATGGCAGCCAGTGACAAGCGGGGTCCCCCAGGGCTCTGTCTTGGGGCCGATCCTGTTTAATCTTTTCATAAATGTCATGGAAGAAGGGGTGAACAGTCTGCTGATCAAATTCGCAGACGACACTAAAACTGGAGCAGTGGCCACAACTGAGGAGCAGGTACTCCAGATCCAAAAGGATCTGGACAGACTATGGAAGTGGGCAGGAGACCACAGGATGGCGTTCAATGTGGATAAGTGCAAGGTCTTGCACTTGGGGCATAGGAATAGGTGTGATAAGTACAGGTTAGGTGACAAGTGGCTGGAGAGCAGCACTTGTGAAAGAGACCTCAGGTTACTGGTTGACTGCAGGCTACACATGAGTCAGCAGTTGTGGTCAGCAGTGTGATGCGGTGGTCAAGAGGGTGAATGCCACCCTTGCTTGCATAGCCAGAAGTGTGGCTTCTAGATCGAGAGAGGTATTACTACCACTCTATACGACTCTGGTGCGCCCGCAACTGGAGTATTGTGCTCAGTTTTGGGCCCCTCATTACAGAAATGATATAGCCAGGTTGGAGTCAGTGCAGCATAGGGCCACAAGATTGGTGGCCGGTTTGCAGGGGATGGGGTATGAGGCGAGACTGAGGGAACTGGGTCTCTTCAGCCTGGAGAAGAGGAGACTCAGAGGGGATATGTTGGCAACATACAGGTATGTGAGGGGGTGTCACACGGAGGTGGGTAAAGACCTGTTCTCCCCTGCAGAGGAAGGCAGGACACGCTCCAATGGAGCAAAGCTCAGGGAACCAAGGTTCAATTTAGATGCCAGGAAGCACTTCCTGACAGTCAGGACCCCGAGGGAGTAGAATGGGCTTCCACGAGAGGCCTTTGAGGCCCCATCGGTGAGGGGGTTCAAAGATAGGCTGGACATGCACATGGTAGGCATGTCGTGAGCGGAACCAGCTGGTGTCGGAGGTCAGACTAGATGGCCTGGGAGGTCCCTTCTGACTCACTCTGTTTCTGTGTTTCTATTACCTGATTTCATGACTGGTGATGAATATAGTGCATACCAAGGGAGAGATGGAAAGTCTGTTGAGGTAACCCGTGTTTCTTGGATGAAAATAATTTGAAATTGAGCACAAAAATCTTTAAAATTCTCATCAGCAAGCTTGGAGAGTCATCCCACTACATCCCAGGACAAGAACATAATTGGTGAAAGATTATTAGAATAAGGAGAGAGGGATCCTTCTTTCCATAGAAGAACATTACTGGACATGCATGTCAAGAATTTCTTGGAAGGGCCACTTTTGGCAGACTTTATCTCCCAACAGACATTCAGGTAATGGAAGTTCCTCAGTACTACCACATCACACGTCCTTGAAATCCTTGAGAACCAGTGTGATGTAGTGGTTAAGGGTGCAGGACTAGGACTCAGTCTGGGTTCTAGTCTCCACTTGGACACGGAGCCATATGGCTTTGGGCCAGTCATAAACTCTCAGCCCAACCTACCTCACAGGGCTGTTGTTGTGGGGATAAGTTTGAGAGTAAGAGGAGGAAAATAATGTAAGCCATTTGAGTTTGTTGTAAAAAAAATGGTATATAAAATAAATACATAGTGGCAGTTTGTATAACAAAAATTTTATCCTCAACTTCCCCTTGATTGGGTGGTCAGTAGCAGACTGTCATGTTCCTTTTACTCCTTGACATGTTTATCTTGACCCAGATGCTCTTGATTTATTCCCACTATTGTTTAACTACTTACTGATCCACAAGAGGACACGCTCCTCCTTTATTCCAGGATTGCAAATTCTGAAATGAAAGCCTGTGTCAAAAAGCCTTTTGAAAGTCCAGGTAAACAATGTCTACTGGAACACCCCTGTCCACATGCCTACTGACACTTTCAAAGAATGGCAATAGATTATTGAGACAGAACTTACCTTTGCAGAATCCACGTTGATGCTGTTCATTAGGGCTTGTTGTTCTGTGTGCTCACTGGTTTTGTCTTTAATAATGCTTTCAACCAATTTATGCAGAACAGGTGTTAAGCTAACTGGCCTACAATTTCCCAGATATCCCCTTGATACTTTTAAAGAAAATTGGTGTAACATTGATCATTCACCAGTCCTCTGGAACAAAGGCTGATCTTAAGGACATGTTACATATAAAGTACTTGATAGAAAGTCAATAATTTCATATTTGAGCACTTTAAGAACTCTAGGACAGAAACCATCTGGGCTGGGGGTTTACTGCCTTTCAGTTTGTCAGTAAGTTTGAGAATTTCATCTTTTGTTAGTACTATCTGCTTCTATTGCTCAGATTGTTTCAGAATATATAAATTCCAGAACTGGTACCTGTTCTGCATCCTCTTCTGTATAAATTTTTAAAATAATAGCTTCTCTGCAATCGCCTTTTTCCTCCTTTAATGCTCCTTAATTCCTAATTTAATTCCCAAATCATGCAGTTGTCCAACTGCTTCTCTATCTGGCTTCTTTTTTCAAAATATACACCTTTAGCTATATTAAAAGTTTCTTTATTGTTGGCCTTGATTTTGTTAATGATTTGCTTCTCAAAACATTTCTTTACTTCTTTTATTGTGTGCTTACATCTCCCTTGGTCAAGCTTGTGCTCCCTTTCATTTTCCTGATTTGGGCAAGATTTTCATTTCTAGAAGGAAGCCTTCCTCTCTCAAATAACTTCCCTTACTGTATTTGTTAACCATGTTGGTGACTTTGTGCTGCCTTTCTTCACTTGTATGAATATTGTCTGCATCTTTATTATTGGAGTTAGAAACATAGAAACATAGAAAACAGAACGAGTCAGAAGGGGTCTCCCGGGCCATCTAGTCTGACCTCCAGCACCAGCCGACTCCGCTCACGACATGCCCACCATGTGGACGTCCAGCCTATCCTTGAACACCCACACCGATGGGGCCTCAACGACCTCTCTGAGTTCTCCTAGCAGTTTGAAGGGGTTTAACCCTCTTGACTCCTCCTTCAGCTTCTTTTTTTATGAATTCCCTCATTTTAGAGAAGTTTCCTTTTCTGAAGTCAAACATGGCTTTGCTGTACCTCTCGTAGCAGTCTTCTACTTAACCGAATATTAAATTTGATAGCACCATGGTCCATATTTCCAACAAGTTTGACATGTACATCTCGTACTGTGTCTTGGACCTATGTTTAAATCCAGGATTGTCTCCGCTCTGGTTGCTTCCATGATCAGCTGCTGTAGGGTACAGTCATTCAGGACACTGAGACATTTAACCTCTCTATCAGAATTGGAACATGCATTTATCCAGTGAATGTGTGGGTAGTGGAAGTCATCCACTATTAAACACTTTGTCTGAGGCTTCCTTAATTTCATTTTCCATCTCAAGATCACCCTGAGCATTGTGAGCAGTCTGGTTAAACTAGTGATGTAAGCTGTATCTCATTCCTTACTCTTTCCCAATATCACTTTTGCAATAATAAGACTGTCTTTCTCTCCTACATATCTGTATCTTTGTTTAATTAAATTGGCCAATTGTTGGAGTTGTAATGATGTTACTGCTTCTCTTCTCCATATGTTTTTGCAAAGCATCTTCCTTATGGGAAGAAGTAATAATTCAGATATTTAAGGATAGTTGTGTTCTTTTGAATTACCTACCCTCTTCCAGGAATCTAATACTAGGGCCAGTCTTGCCTTGCTACTGTCTGGTGCTGGCCCTGGTACCATGTTGAATTGTGTTTTCTGTGTTCAGATGACACAACAAGCCATCACAGTACAGAGAAACCATAGAGCAGACCATGGTTTCTGTTTGTGGATTTTAAAAAACAAATTTACCTTGCTGAATTATATGACTGCCTTCAGATGATGCAATAGACCAACAATGGTGAAAACCACCATGACTTTTCATGCTGGGTGAATCTATTTACTGTGATATGCACCAGTGAACAGGCCTGCTTTGTTTTGTGTTGTGTTTTACCATAATGCACAGAATTTGGAGATGTATGAGAAATTAGTATTAATTCACATGCTATAAGTATTTACCCAGTGCTCACTTTTCAGTCCAGACATGGACTCTGATACATTCCACAGCTGAAATCCATACATTACCAAGCTTATGGTATGATTTGTGGACTGGAACAAATGTGCTTGACAGCATGTGTTCCTTTGAAAAATGCACACAAATATGCTTGAAAGAATGAGGACATATTTATGATTCAGTGCATTTGAAAAAATATACTCACAGAGACTTTCATGAGAAAAGAAAGAAAAATCAACACTTACAACCTGGTATGGACTGCAGTCTGAACAAGCTTTGAGATGGAATTTAAAGAACTTTGGTGAACTCAAGTTTTGCACATACCCAACAGAATTGTGCCCTTCTTTACTTTCATTTAACAGCTTTTCTTTTACACTGTTCAAGGGAGCAAAGACAGCAAGAGCAGAACTTTGTATGTTGCCAGTTTCCCAAGAAGGCCTCTGGAATGATACTAGAGTATGCCATCAAGGGATGCTGGGGAATATTGAGATTGGTGTGTGTGTGTGTGTGTGTGTGTGTGTGAATATGCATAGGATTGTGTCCTAAGTATTTGAATGTTCCATAAACATCTAAATCCTCTTCACAATTATTCATGAAATTTGTGGTGATTTTCAAGGTGTCAAGCAATACCCTTCTTTCGAAAAGTGAGCTTTGATGGGAAAACATATTAGTATAGTGTGTTTTGATTGAAAGATTATAGATTTTGAAAGCTATATTGTTAGAATTCCATTTTGTAATGATTGTAAGAAAGATTTTGGACTGTGCTGAAATGGATAGACTGACTTTATCGTAGAAGGAGAAAGAGGATACTGATTTCTACCGAACTTGGGACTCTTTTTATAATTGACTGGAGAAACGGGACTTGGCGTAAATTTAGAGATGTTTTTCAAACTATGATAAATTAATTTGAATTTGATATTAGAATGTTAAAAATATGTAGTAGGAGGTTGACCCAGTGAATCCAATGTTTGTGATGTTTGATTTTTTTTGTTTTTTGTTTAGTGTTAGTTTAAAATTTTTAATTTACACACACACACACACACACACACACACACACTATATATATATATATATATATATATATATATATATATATTCAATTTTGTAAAGAAGTGGAGAACTGATGTGGTGAAGTGGTTAGAAAGTTGGACAGGGCATCGGGAAAACCAGATTCTAGTCCCCAGTCTGCCATGGAACTCAGGAACTCACTTGGGTGACTTTGGGCTAGTTACGGGCTCTCTGTCTAACGTACCTAACTTGTTTATTGCTGTGAAGATAAAGAGAGGAGAACCTTGTTAGCCACTTGGGTTGCTTGCAAGAAGAAGAAAGGCAGGATATAAATGTAATGTAATAATTGTAATAAAGTACTAAGCTCTGTAAGTGGAGGGAAAAAATCCTGTCAGATGTGGATACATGAACACAGCAATTAGTATCCTAACTAGGTAAATAAGTCTAAGATAAAATTTGAATAAAAAATGTACATCTTTTTCTTTTAATAGTTTCTTAATATTAAGGAATTAATATTTAAAGTTTTTAATAGTTAGCATTATATATAATTCTAGATTGCATTACTTGGAACATTCTTCATTCTGAGGAAAATATGGGGCTTATGAAATATTGGTCTTTTTTGTCCTAGTTGTTTAATATATCAGGAAATCACAGATTTAGGCATTATGTTAGTAGGTTCAGTGTCAGTTATTTTGTCAGCATGAAGAAGTTGATCTTTTTTGTGTTCTACGAAATGTGTAATTGCTAAGAAATTGAAGTACTCTAAAATTCTGCTGATTAAAGCGTAGTTTGATAAAACAAGGAAAGTATTAGTCAAATATCAGATTTTCTTCATAAATCAAGATTTCCTTTAACAGAAAGCTTGCTCATTTATTTCTTGTAAACTTGGCAAGCTTCTCTGAATTACAGCGCTGTGAATCTATGTTTCGGCAGATGTGATTAGGCTGGTATAAGTGGTCTTATCAACCTCATTCTGTACAAATGGTCAGGGGATCCTGTTGAGTTGGGTAGGTGTTGGTGGAGAGATTAGTACAAGGAAATATCCCTGAAAAAACAGCAGAAGCATAATCTCTGTGTGAGCATATCCATGTGAAAATGAATGGAGCTGCAGGCATGTGAATAGTAGTATATGGATGTGTATGTGAATGGTGTGTGTGCGTGTGCATGCATGCAAAGTGTGTCTGTCCAGACAAGAATCTTGACCCAGCAAGGGCAGCCTAATTCACTTTGGGCTCGGAATGTGGTCCCAGTGTACTCTTCTGAAGCTAGTGTCACTCATAGCCCCAAACATTGTTCTACTCTTTTATAGGTTGCAAATGTCAAGGGGTGGGAAAATGTTCTTTTAAATTCTGTCAAGCAGTATGCACACTCATGGTGTTTTATTATATTTTGTTATCATTCTCATTTGACTGATGTGTGTAATCTGCTTTCACATTGCAACAAAAGTCTAGCCAATATACCAATGGAGCAATTTTAATGCAGGCTGCTCATGGGGAAAAAAAACCCTCTTGAGACCCAGGGATTCACAAATACATTTGTCTTTTCTTTAGTGGTGATGGAATATTTTAATTTGGTAAACAAGTTCAGTGCAATATTGCGGCCAAGATACTGCCCCTTCCAAAGTAAGGGAAGGGAGGTTCAGAAAAAGAGAGAAACAGGATAGCCTCTCCCACTATTGAGAGTGCTTTGACCCTGCCTTCTGCCACCATGTTGCCTCTGATAATTCCCATATTCTTATGATGGGAAAAGCAGTTTCCAATCTCTGTTTTAAAGCTTGAAAGAAAAACTCACTGGGGATAACACGGTGTGATTTGTAGTCATATATCTTTATGTCATCTGGGATGGAAATGAAGTTATACTTAGAAGAAAGGAAGGTGCAAGGCAGGACATATTTAGGCATTCTGGTACACAATTTGTTCTTAAGTGGCTTACAAGATTGACTATGAAGTGGGAATTGTTTAGATAACAGTAGAAGGTGAATAATTCCATACCCATTTTTTTGGTAAGTGATCCTTGCTAACCTGTCTTGCAAAAGAATGACTGTGCAAATAGTGGGACTTACTTCTGAACAATTATATACAGGATTGCTGTGTTAATTATTCTTATATTGGCTAAAGTCTAATATATGTAAGTCTTCATCCCTACATTTTTCAAAAGACAATGATTAACAAAAAGTAGTGAGAGAGTATTAAATGTTGAGTATTAAATGGGGGCAGGGCGGGGGCCTGTCTTCACTTGCAGTTGTTAAATATGATCTCTTCCTGGGAATGCAGAGTTCCTCTTCTGGCATTAAAGATCAACCTGATATTAGCCTGACATACTTTGTTAAGTGTTGCCATGCATTATTTACCGTTCTCTTACTTATGCTTTCCTTATGTTTCTCTCTTCTTAAGCTCCACTAAGGAAGGCAAAATTTGTTGAGAGCCCTCGAATCCCAGAATCAGAGCTTGGCTCACCAACTCTTTCTTCAGCGCCAAAACTGGACCTTGATGCCTACTGCCCTGGTAAGCATGCATGCAGAGCTTCACTGGAAAGAGTTTGCTCTGGATCAGCACTAACTCACATACCGTAGACCCTGATAGAAGGCTAGCTGGTTCCTTCTTTAGCTGCAGTGTATAGATCTGTGTAATGGTCAAATATGGAACTTTGGCATTTAGGCAGAAGGTTGATAACGTGACATTTAAGTTCTTGAGGTTTAAAATTGGGCTTTTCAGGATTGCAAATACTTTACAGGCGGCAGTTTATATTTGCTAGCCCGAGACAAAAGATATTTGGAAAAATTAGCATGAGGTGCATAATGTTGCTTACTCCCTGGGAGTTCTTCTGCATTGAAGATTATCACATGGGCTACTTTTGTGCTTCTGCATTAGGCTACTTTAAACATGAAATTCTGGAAGCATGGGATATTTTTATCCTAAGTGGTGGAGGGCATCCTTGTGCATGTTGCTTTTACCAGTAGCTCTGATAAGCAGGGCTATATTAAATTTGTGTTGCAGATAGCTATCTATTGGGAAGGCACCTTTCCAGTTTCTGGACCCACCTAAGCTTTGGCTGGTAGGGCATCACCAAGCTCTTCCAACTTCTCACAAACCATACAAAAATAAACAAAATAAAAATGTGCCAGCTCACAAAAGCCAAGGAAAAGTGGTAACATAATAATATATGAAGAACCAAGGGTCCACCTGGTCTATCATTTTATTCGCACTGGTGCCAACCAGATACCCAGGAAACATCCACAAGCAGGTCATGAGTGCAATAGCAACCTTCCACCTGTATTGCTTAGCAACTGGTATATGTAGGCAAATCTATTGCTTTCATTGAAGTTATTAGGATTTCTCAATTGGACCCATACCAACTCAGTGCAGGAACAAGTCCAAAAGCCCAACCCATGAAGAGCAAGGAGTGGTGCAGCCACCTCCATCCAAGATACAGCCAAGTTTATAGCAACCAAATTCCCACCTGGAGACAATTGAGCAGAAGAAGCAAGCACAAATCACAACCACAGAGCCTCCCCAGCTGTAGAGTATAGCACGTATGGGACAAGGGTAAGTACCAGCGCCATGGGAGATGCTACCAGACAAACCTCCTCACACTGTGCTCTAACCAGATTTTTACCAATGGATTGGGCAGGCCAGAGTGAGAGACCTGCAACCATATTCCTCCTGGGCCCAGCGTTTCTCTCAGCAATGAAGAAGTGCTGCCAGAAAGTGTGACAAGACAAGGAGGGAGACAAGCATAGAAATGTCATGACTGGAGGGATGAGAATGCAGGTCTTCTCTTCTTTGTCTGCATCCCACTTCCCTGCTGGCGGGCACACCAGGATGCATGAGAGCTGTATTGCTTAGATGGGTGACAGTCAACATGAATACACAGACTCTTGTCAGAAGGGGCAGACAGATCCAGATAAAGCCCTGCAACAGGCAAGAGCAAAGAGAACAGCAACAATATGCAGTCCTATTGCAGCTATAGTCAGTTGCAGGAAACCCTTGAAACTGCTGTGGCCTACACTGAGCATACTTCAGTGGAAGAAGTAAAGAAAGGGCAAGCTCTGCAAGCCAAGAGTGAAATGATGGGGCCTCTGTCTCCCCACCCCCATCTGATAGGAAGGAAGGAGAACTCTCTCCAAATGAAATTTCACAGAGCACATCTACCACCACAATGCTTTTTAACCATATATTTTACACTTAAAAGAATTAATTTTCATGGTCCTGAAAAAGAACAGGAAGTGGGTGACAATTCTAATCGACTTAACGAAGCCATTTAATGAAAAAATGCAAGCTCCACATAGAGATACTCAGATCTGTTGGGGATAGCATCTAGCAAGAGGATGGCTTAGTATCTATTGACTTCATGGAAGCATATCTCCACCCAGCACACTGGGAACATCTGTGCTTTATGTACCAGGTGAGATGTTTCCATTACAAAAAGTTACTGTTCAGCCTATTGGCATCTCCAAGTGCCTTTACAAAAATAATGGTACCACTAGTGACCGCACTTCTCTGAGAAAAAAATCATGTCTACTCCCACCTAGATCAAGTCCGCCTCCTTTCCTGCACTACAATACCTTCAAGATCATGACCTCCTTGTAAAGAAAAATAACTAGTCTAACACCAAAATACCCAGGGTTATCCTAGACATAATGTCAGGGAGGATCTCTGTAGCTACAGACAGAAAAGATCCAGGAAATCATCAAGAAACTAGGAAATCATCAGATGAGGAAATCAAAGTCTTCAGAGCTTATGCTTTCAGCCTTCTTACAGGGAGAAGGATACCCTGCCTAGATGCTGTCTCATGGCCAAGGAGACACTTGTGCTGTCTACAATGGCTCCCTCTGCCCCTACAAAATTAGATAGCACTCAAGTAGCACTGACAGGTTAGGGTCATATAAGAAAGGAAGGAGTTGTTCACCTGGTAGCTCACCCCATGTATAAAGAGAGGAGAAAACTGTGGAAAACTCAGAATACAAGTCACATTAGGCAGGAGCCTGAGAGGATGGGGAGGATGTTATCTTCACAGTAAACATAAAACTGGATTCATAGTCAGTAGAAAAAAAGGTGCATAACATAAACTGTTCCTAAGAAACTTCAAGACTTTCTTGCAGGGACAGGAAGTCCTAGTCTGCCCAAACAGTATGACATCAAAACGCAGATAAACTATCAAGGAGGTTCCAGAACATGCAAGAAATTCAGTTCCTAGTAGACTGGATCAGAACCACTCTAGTATCTCTGTGACCTGAATACATGCAAGGGGAGCTGAACTCTAGAGCAGACTGGTTGATCAGATAGGACATAGACCAGGGGAAGTGGAGCCTGAACCAACAGCTGTTTGATCCCATTATGGCCAGACTGGGAATGCTGGTAATAGACCTCTTTGCCTCCCAAGCCAACCTCAAACTATCAAGATTCTTCTCTAGGTTCCAATCAGAAGAATCCCAAAGCATATATGACCTCACAGCACTCTAACCAGTGTCCGCCTCTGCACATTTCCCTCAGTGGCTCTACTGGTTAGGGAAAATCAGACCAGAAAGGACTTTAGCAAACTTAATACCATTCTAGCTCAAAAGGATGTGGTTCTTTGAACCAGCAGTTATGTCTGAAGGGAAGCTCTGGCTCCTGCCAGTAAAGTAATACCTGTTTCATAAAGGGCAGAAAGTTTCAAACCCAGGTTGGCTACAGGTCCATGGTTGGTGACTGAATGGTTAAAATTGAAGAAAGGGTTCTGCTTCACAAGAATATACTACAAAACCAGTTAGGCTTATGGGGTGATGGGTGCAATTCTGTCTACTTGCAGGGAATCTATGAACTTATCTGGAGGGCCCTTGTCAGCTGAGTGGGAAGGAATGGGGTCAGCCTAGCACAGGCCAACATCAGGAGAATTTTGGTGGATGATCCAAAAGCAAGTGGCATGCTCAGGACAGTCAAATCAACCACCGGTAATGCCCTTTTGTCTGCATACCCTGACAGAATGAAACAAAACTAGTACACAGTGATGAGTACTTAAAATATGAATAAGGTCATGAAGACCCTCACCGTAGCACTAATTGACAGACTGCTGTATGCAATCTGTCATGGAAGACTGAGTTCCTAGTCACAATTGCATCAGTTCACAGAATTTCAGTATTGAATACTCTTTCTATCAGGAAAGATTTCTGCATATTTCACCAGGACTCAGTGATTGTGTGCATCAGGGCCGTCTTAACGCATGGGCCTGATGGGCACTTGCCCATGGGCCCCATACTAATCTGTGTATGTTAGCCCTTGGAAAATTGGAAAACTTCCAAAATTAACAGTAGTTGTAGTTGTCGTAGGGGCCCCAGTACACTGCTTTGCCCTGGGCCCATAATGCTCTTAAGATGGACCTGATGTACATGGATCCAAACTTCATCCCAAAGATGATCCCCACATTGCACAGGATGTAGGAACTCCTCTGGGTGCTAGCACTAAAGGTCTCTTAATATTGTGAACTGGTCTTCAAAACAAAATTGTGTAAAAAGTAAAAGCACTCCTCCTTATTCTAAACCTCTTAACAAAGATTCGGCCAGCCAAGCTCTCAAATAACACGTCTGTCCTGGAACATTATGAGATGGCTGAGTAAACTTGCACTTCCATCTTTCATTAAATTAGTTAATAAATATGTCTTCGTATTCCAGGAGACATGGGCTAGGGAGGAGCTGTATTTAAATGGCTTTGTGGCATATTCTTTTAAAGCAGAACTTAGTTTGAGAAGAGGATGAACTAAAAGAAATCTGAATATGATGGTTTATGTTAATATCAAGCATCTATTATTAAATCAGACCCCTTGAATTATCTTTCTACCTCATTAGTTATTAAATTTAGAGCATTTACTGTTGATAAATGTCTGTATTTATCACAGCAACAAAAATACTTGGTTATACTTGGTTATAGGCAGTTGGTTAAGATTGGAAGAGTATATTAACTAAATGACACTTTTAATACAGAAAGCTTTGTGATTGTGGCAAGGGATTTTGATGCTCAAATAGGACATGATGATGTTCTGTATGCTTTTTTTATGAATGTCCCACTAAAACAGAGGAAGCTAATCCACTGTCCATTAGATAGTACAAGGATAAGGGATGTAATTATGCTGGGCTTTTTCTTTTGTTGTCATGTGCCATCAAGTTGTCCTCAATTTATGGCAAGCCTATGAATGAAAGACCTCCAAAATCTCCTATCTATGACAGCTTCATTTGTCTTTTACTAAGGGTAAATAGTCTGGGTTTAGTAACTTTAAATGGGAATGTAGAGGAAGAAAACTATGCTGAATTTACATTTTTATTTAGTCTTGGAGCATCTCCAAATGTTTTATACTGTCTTTTGATTTGAAATTTATTTGGTGTCTATTGTAAGGTGGACAAACATACTGAGAGTGACCTTTGGTCTTATCTTTAAATCTTGACAAACTTATTGACCATGTGGACTATGAACAAATGTTAAATTTAGAGACAGAAGTAAGAACATCATGTGTTAGGTTATTGGTCAAGTTGGAGAAGGGGTTAGCAGAATTAGAGCCCCTGTAATTAGAGCCTTCGGTAAGAGGTCTCTGTGATTATCATGCATTTTTAGCATCACATTTTTCTGAAACAATTTGGGATCTGTTACAAACATTGACATCCTCCATCCATCATTATTCAAATTATAAAGCCCCTGTAAGACAACATGCCTTTGCCTCCAAGTCCACAGTCTGGTTTGATCAAGAATGCATTGCTCTGTATTTAATTGAAAAATATGAGGTATTCAGAGAGCTGACTCTAACAATACTCCCTGCAGAGAGTGGTTTGAGTTAAAGAGGAGGTGAAAAACCCTAATCAAGGAAAGAAAGAAACAGGCCCAGTGAAAGACATGTCAATGTTTAATAGAAGCAACAATTTGGCTACATTCTGGAGATTGCTCTGGAGAAGTTAGCACAATAAAATGATTAGCCTAGAGTACCATAGCTGATTCTTGGGAATTGTTTGGTCAAATATTTGCAAGGGGGCAAAAGTTGTCAACTGGTCACAAAGTCTGATATAATCCCTCTCCCTGAATGGCCACCTCTTTTTGTCTCTAAGATCACTAATCCCATCTTCAAACTCAAACCCGGTAAGGTACCTGCAGGTGATAGTCATAGAATAGTAGAGTTGGAAGGGGTCAGAAGGCCATCAGGTCCAACCTTCTTCTCAATGCAAGACCCCCAGTTAAACCATCCCCAATAGATGGCTGTCCAGTTGCATCTTGAATGCCTTTAGTGGGGGAGAACCAATGACGTCCAATGGTTCCATTGTCGTACTACTCTAGCTGTCAGGATGTTTTTCCGGATAATCTAGTCAGAATCTGGCTTCCTGTAACTTGAGCCCATTATTCTGTGTTTTGTACTCTGGGATGATTGAGAGGAGATCCTGTCCTTCCTCTTCATGACAGCCTTTCAAATACTTGTGAAGTGCTATAATATCTCCCCTCAGTCTTCTCAAGGCTCAACAAGCCAAGGTCTTTCACTCTCTCCTCATAGGACTTCATTTCCATTCTGTCAGGATCTAGGCAGCATCAGGGCTACTGTGGCTGGTCAAACACCAAAATAACAGCCCTGGTAGTTGCAAATTAGTCCTGCAGCTGCCAGGACCTTCATGAATGCCCTTGGGAGCCCTGGGGGAAGAGCTATGTAAGAAATGGCACTTCCTTCCAGAAGCTGCCTCAGCAATTCCGACCTCCAGTGTGCTGAAACTTTCTGTGGTGTCTAGATCTTGTCTGCTGTTGCTCCTGTTCCTGCACCTGTTCTTGCCCTTGGACCTTGACCCTGCTCCTGCACCCTGTTCCAGTTCCAGTGTTATCCCTACCCTCATGCTATCTTCTTGGCTCCTGACCTCTGACTTGTCTTCACAATGCTTTGCTATCGGGACTATGCTTTTTCTTCCCTGTTTGCTCCTGGTTTGATCTGAATAATGACTTGGATTTGGGTGGTGACTGGACTTTGGTCATATCATTTATTGACTATATTATATGGGGCCTGGGGCCTCTGTATAGCTTCCTGCCAACCACATCCCAGACATTCTCTGGATCATCCTGATTGCCCTCATCTGAACCCTTTTCAGCTTCTCTGTGTTTTTCTTAAACTTTGCTGCTCAGCACTGGACACAGCGCTCTGGATGAGGCCTAACCAGTGCTGAGTAAAGGTGAACAAGTAGTTCACATGATTTAGGTGAGATTAATGGAGCCTAAAATAGTATTTGTCCTTTTTGCAGCCAAATCACATTGTTGACTCATATTCAGCTTGTGACCTACAGCAATTCCAATGTCCTTCTATCTTGCCCTATTGTTGAATCAAATGTTCCCCGTCTTGTAATGATGCATTTGGTTTCTTTTTCCTAAGTGCAGAACTTGGCATTTATCCCTATTGAATTTCATTCTATTGTTTTCAACCTAGTGCACTAACCTATCAAAATAACCTTGAGTTTTCTTTCTGTTTTCCAGGGTATTAGCTATCCCACCCAGTTTTGTGTCATCTGTAAATCTGATAATCATTTCCTGCACTTCCTCATCTGAGTCATTAATGAAAATGTGGAGAGCACTGGTCCCAGGACTGAACCCTGTGGTACACCCCTGTTCCCTTTTCACAATTTGAGAATGTGCCACTGATGAGCACTCTTTGAGTCCAATTCTATAGCCAACTGTGGATCTACGTGATAGTTGTTCCATCTAGCCCACTTTTAGCTAGTTTGCTACCAAGATATCATGGGGCATTTTCTCAAAATCTTTGCTAAGGTCAAGATAGATTATGTTCACAGCTTTCCCACAATCCGTCTGGAAGGTGGCCCAATCAAAAAGTGAAATCAGATTAATCTGGCAGGATTTGTTCTTGAGAAATCCATGTTGGCTTCTAGTAATCACTGCATTGTTTTCAAAGTGTTTGCCAACTGACTGCTTTATAATTTGCTCCAGAATTTTCTCAGGGATTGATGTCAGACTAGCTGGTCTGTAGTTCCCAGGTGGTGGTGGTGGTGGTGGTGGTGGTGGTGGTGGTGGTGGTTGTCCTCCTCCCTCCTTCCTCCTCTCTGTTCCCTTTCTTAAAGATAGGGACACCATTTGCCCTTCTCCAGTCATCTGGCACTTTCCCCGTCCTCCATGATTTCTCCAAGATAATAGACAGTTGTTCTGAGAATTCTTGTGCCTTCTCCTTCATGACTCTAGGATGCAACTCCTCAGGCCCTGGAGATTTGAAAACATTCAGAGAAATTAGATGTTCCTTGATTTGAATGCGTTCAACATAGCGAGATGATCCTTAGCCATTCGCCTATCAATCTTGAGCTGCTGACCTGCTCTATCAGCTTGTATTTCCCCTTCTTTCCAGAAGGACATAGTTCTTCTTTT
This sequence comes from Varanus komodoensis, assembly GCF_004798865.1. Classification (NCBI taxonomy): domain Eukaryota; kingdom Metazoa; phylum Chordata; class Lepidosauria; order Squamata; family Varanidae; genus Varanus; species Varanus komodoensis. The sequence continues at coordinate 5,699,852 of NW_025336100.1, read as the reverse complement.
GGGAGAAGAATGAGCCAAAGTAGGAATTGAGAACTTCTGCCCTTTCTCTCTCATTTGTTGTCATTTTACCATCCACATTGAAGAAGGCTTTTAAAATTACTTTTAGCATTCCTTGCAAGCCTCAGTTCATTCCTGGCTTTAGCCTTCCTTATGCCTTCCCTGCAATTCCATGCTATCAGCTTGGGTTGCCTTTCTTCCTCTTTACGTGTCATTTTTGTTTTCAGATCATCTCTAAGCTTTTTGTGAAGCCTCATAGAAACAGGGGCCTGCATGGCCATCTACTCTGACCCCCAGCTCCACCAGCTATACTCATGACGTGCCTACCATGTGCATGTCCAGCCTATCCTTAAACCCCCTCACTGTTGGGGCTTCAACCACCTCCCGTGGAAGCCCATTCCATACCCTAGGGTTCCTAACCATCAAGAAGTACTTCCTGGCATCCATCCTAAATCTTGGTTCTCTGAGTATTGCTCCATTGGAATGCATCCTGCTCTCCACTGCAAGGGGGAAAAGTTATGACACACCTCTGCATGGCACCCCCTTACATACCTGTACGTTGCTAACAGGTCCCTCTGAGTCTCTTCCTCTCAAGGCTGAAAAGACCCAGCTCCCTCAGTCTCTCCTCATATGGCTTACCCTGCAAACCAGCCACCATCCTAGTGTCCCTTTGCTGCACTGAATCCAACCTTGCTATATCCCTCTTGTAATAAGAAGCCCAGAATGGAACACAGTACAGTGGTACTTGGCGCACGAACTTAATCCATTCCAGGACTCTGGTTGTGACCCAAATTGGTCATGAGCCAAGTTAAATTTCCCCATAAGGTTCAATGTAAATTAGGTCAATCTGTTCTGTAACCATTTTTTAAATCAGAAAAATGTGAAGCAAAGTGACAACAACAAAGATCATGGCTATCTCCCCCCCGCCCCGAGCACAAGCGCGGCCATCTCCCCGCCTCCCCCCAGCATGACCAAGATCACGCCTGTCATCCCTGCATGACGGAGATCACGCCTGTCATCCCTGCACACGCCCGTCATCCTGGCGCACTGCGGTGGGGGGAGAGATGGGTGCGAACGGGGCGTGCTGGGGGAGGAAGAGATGGGTGCGAATGGGGCGTGCTGGGGGAGGGAGAGATGGGTGCGGATGGGGTGCACTGGGGAGGGAGAGATGGGTGCGTGGGGTGCACTGGGGAGGGAGAGATGGGTGCAGTCTCAGCCATCTCCCCTCCCCCCTGCTCCCAGCACGATCGCGGCCATCTCCCCACTCGGGGGGGGGGGGGGGGGCGCGCTCGTGTTGGTTGGTGGCAGGGGGGACTGGCTGAGATTGTGCCTGTCTTTCCTACAGGAGCGCGCCCATGATCACACACATCTTCCCTGCACGAACGCAACTGTGATCGTGACCATCTCCCCACTCGAGGGGGTGGAGAGATGGCTGCGATCTTGGTCACCACCCAATGCAGAGTTCGTGACCCACGTCAAAATTTTCATGAAATTTTTGTTTGCAACCCAATTTGGTTGTGAACCAAGGCGTTTGTGAGCCAGGGTACCACTATACTCCAGCTGCGGGTGCACCAGAATCATATAGAATGGTAGTAATACCTCTCTCGATCTAGAAGCCACGTTTCTGGCTATGCATCCAAGGGTGGCGTTCACCCTATTGACTGCTGCTTCTACCCTTTTTCCTTGTTGGAATTGTTTGTAATTTTTTCTTTAGAATTTCCTTTTATAGAAAAATCCCTTCACCATGTTAAGGTGTGCATCCAAGGAGAGCAGGAAGATGCTGGGGATCATTTGCCATTTTAATGCCCATTCCCTGTCAAGACCCAAGGCAGTTTCAGTGCTCCCTCTGCTGGCCAAGGACCAGCACAGCAGCCCTGGAAGTTTATAGGATTACTACCCCAGTCAACTGCAGCTACCAGGGCTCTCATGAGCTCCACTTGGGAGCCCTGGGGGAGAAGCTATATAAGAACTGGATCTTCCCTCCAGAAGCTGGCTTGGCAATGAAAGTTCTCTAAGTTGTTCTGTTTTGCTGGCCCCTTAGACTTTGTTCCTGGAACTCTAACCATGATCCTGTTCTGCCTGTGATCCTGCTCCTGCTACTCTTGGACCCTGCCTGGCTTTCTGAACCTTGCCTGCTCCTTCTCCAGCTCTCAAGGTATCTGCTCCCCTTGGCTTGTCGTCTTGGTGTCCTAACACCCAGCTTGTTTGACCATGCTTACCTCTTGAGCAGACTCTTCCTGACACTTCAACCCTTGGTTACTGATCTTGGACTGTCTGTGCTTTTGGATTGTCCCTAGTGTCCCAACCTGGTTGCTTGGGTCCTGGTACCGCTGTCTGCTAGTCAGCCACACATGCTCTGGATGCTGACCTTCTCCCTTTTTGGGAGATCCATTTGGAGTTCTTCACAATCCTTTTTTCTTTCAACTAGCCTAAAATAATTGGTGGTATCAGTGGACTTGGTCATTTCACTGCTCTGTCTAATTCCAGATCATCTATGAACAAACTGAAAAAAAAGTAAGTCCCAAAAGGAATTCCTGTGAGACCCCACTTCTCAATTCTTGCCATAGGAAGAAATTACGATTTATTTCTGCTTTTTTTTTTTTTTAAGCAATAACTGATCTATAAGAGTACCATCCCTCTTATTCCGTGGCTACTAAGTTTTCTCAGGAAATTTTCTTGACAGGCTTTGTCCAAAGTCTTTGGAAGTCCAAGTAAGCATTGCTTACTGGATTGTCCCTTGCCACCGACACTCTTAAAGCACCCCACAAGGTCTAAGTCTTCAGAAATCATGTTGATTCTTTCTCAGCAGGGCTTATCCTTCTATACACTTAGTAATTTTCCTTAATGATGCTTTCAGTCAGTTTATGTGGAACAGATGCAAAGCTAACTAGCCTGTAATTTCCCATATCTCCCAGGATCCCTTTTTCAAAATGGAAGTTACATTAGCTATTCTCCAGTCCTCTGTTATGGATATTGATCTTAAGGAAATGTTACATATTTTTCTCAGCAGTTTCACATCTGCATTCTTTAAGAAAGGATAGATACCATCTGGGCCGAGTGATTTATTAGCTTTCCATTTGCCATTCAGACTGAGAACATCATCTTTTTTAAACAATTCAGACTCCCTTTTGGAACCAACACTTCAGACACAGATCTCTCTCTAATTCTGCAGTAAAGACAAATGAAAATAATTCATTTAGCTTCTCTGCAGTCTCCTTATCCTCCTTTAATACTCCTTCAACTCTGTTGTCATCTAGCAATCTAATTGCCTGTCCATGTGGTTTCCTGCTTCTCATAAAGTTAAAATGTACTTCATTATTGGTTTTGATGTTGTTAGCAAAACATTCCTGTGGTTTTTTGCATCTATTTATCTGTTTTGCACAAGTTTGTCTTCCTTTTTTTCTTCTCATTTGAACCAGACTTTAATTTTCTTAAGGAAGTTTTATTTTATCTAATAATTCTCCTAAGACTGTTTATTAACCATGCTGCTGTTCTCTTGGACCCTGGGCAGGTTTGCACACACTAGAAGCCAGAATGAAATCTTACCATAGTGGGTCTGTTACATTATCCAGACTCAGTTCCTGACTTCCTGAATGGTTTTGTAGTTTTGTAAAATCACAGAGAAAATTAATAATTTGTTCTAAGGTTTCCATGTTTCATCGCAATTTCTCTAGTTGTCCAGACTTGGGATTGCCATTTTACCATTGTTGATATGGAAGCATCATGGAGTATGCTAACCCTTCCAGTACATTTCCTGCAGACAGGTTAATGTCAATTTAGTGAATGTATACAATTCATATTTAGCATGTTGTAGTCTTTGTAGAAGTCTGGGGAGGGATAGGGTATAAAATGACTTACTAAAAATGACTGTTCTATCCATATTCCCTTCTTGCATGACCCAGTATTTTTGTCATGTAAAGTGTATATAACATCCTTGTCATTGTATATACCTTAGATCTTCCTTTCAAAAGCAGAGGATGTAGCTGGCCCCCTGTTAATATCAAAACATGCCTGAAGTTCAGAAGCTATCCATGTTTTCATATTATCATTTATGTACTAAGAGCCATCAGGCTTAACAAAATTTGGTAAGTCTATCAATGTCACATGCTGTTACTGTAACGATCAAAAGCCCCAGAGTTCCCACTTCCCCACAGCTGGCAGGGTTCACCTTTCCACCCTAGTCCCTCATATCCCGGGACCAGACACTGGATTCAGCACATGACAACCCAAGCGTTGGGGAAAGACAGATTAAAAGACAAGGTAAACAATATAGGGGTGGAGGGTCTTAAAACACTACGGCATACAACACACACAACAATGAGGGTGGGAAAGGGAGCAGGAAATTGGAGAGCAGTGATTTTACTGGGCTCACACTGTTTAGCTTCCCCCAAGATTCCCAGGCTGATTGGTCACCTCAGACTGAAAATAACAAATTTAGCTGCTCCTACCACTAACACAGTATACAATACCCACATAGCTTTCTTTCTTGTAGAATAGCACAGCTTTCTTCAGCAGAGTCTCTGGCAGCAATAGGGAACGTCTCTTCAGAGAGGAACCCTGATCTGTCCTAGCTCCCTTCTTTTATCCCATTAGATCAAACAAGTGACTTATAGAGTGACTTCTCCTGACAGTACACAGGTGAGAACTATATAACCTCTAGGACTGAAATATCTGGCCTTGGAGAGGAGAGTGAATGGCTCTGTCCTTGGAAGTAATTTGTAGTTTCTTAGGGCTTTTTCTGTTCCATGCACGATCGAGCTTCCTGTGGCCTTGGCACCTTGCTTTCCTTGAATCACCACTTTACTGGGGCAGCCCGGACTTTGTACCAAATGTCAACCCTTTCCTAGCTGAGAAGCCCTCAGCCTGATCTCCATTACAGTTACGTATTGTAGTAGAGGAGAAGACGACATGAAATACTTATAATTATGCTTTAATTTTTAAAAGTTGACATATTGACATTAAAAATTGAGTAAAAAACTAAGTCCCCATAAGTTAATAAATAATATATATATAATGGCAAGCAAGTGACTAAAGCAACTGACTCAATAAAACATAACAGTTAAATGCAGATTAGGACCTTATACATTCAGCATGACAATTATATTTGTAAGTTTAACAACCAAAATAAGAAAATGTCCATCTGAATCAGATATTGTTTGTAATACTAATATTGCTGTATTTTCTATATAAATGTAGCCTTCTTAGAATTACCACCAGCAGAAAATTTTGTCTATAATCTCCACAAAGTCTGTCCTTACCTTCCACCTTCCACCGAAATATGAGTTTCATGTTCTTCGTCGTGGCCTCTGTGCATCACACATATGGGTGCTGCGCCTGCGCAGTGCCTATGGCCAGTAGATTGATAGCTAACAGTTTTGGCAGGAAAACTCCGCTCCCCTCCCCCCCAGTAGTATAAATGGAGCGGAGTGTCTGCCATTTTCCAGTCTTTGCAACTGCTGTTCGTTGTGCCTCGTGCTGCTTTCGCTCTCGCTCTGACTGTTTCTCGCCCCTTTTCCACATTTTTCACGTTTGCAATTCTTTCCTTGCTCTCCTTTCCAAGTTATTTATCCCCTCTGATAGTTCTTGTTGTTTTCTCGCTCGTTCACTTTTCTTCTCATTTCCTAAAAACAACAACAACAACAAAAATATTATCTTCTCCCTCTGCACTGTCTTCTCTCTTTCTTTTCTACGATGGCGCAACGAGTGGCTTTCTGCAAGTGCACAGAGTGCAGGTCTAAAATGTCTCCGGCAGACCCGCACGACATATGCCTCCTCTGTTTGGGGGAGGGTCATAGGACAGACAAGTGCAGCCATTGTCTGGCCTTCTCGAAGCAGGCCAGAAAGAACTGCGAGAATCACCTACGTAGGCTCTTGTGGGACCAGGCGCTCCTGCAGTCGGATCCACTGCTTACTTGCCCTGCTTCGACTTCGGCTGCAGCTACCCGTCCAACTTCGTCTGCGCCACCGGCCTCTTCCTCCACTGGTCCGCCCTCACGCCCTTCAGATGAAGGCGTGTCCACCATGGGCAACCAGCCAGCTTCCCCGCCAAAAAAGTAGCTTGAAAAGCGGAAGCACAGCAGCTCTGAAAAGCCGTCAGATCATAAGAAGGCCAAGAAAGATAAGGCTGTGAAGCCGCCTTGCAAACCGAAGAATCCCGAGCACTCTAAACATCGGGACTCGGGTTGGTTCCTACTGCTGTTGCGGTACCGACTCCACCGGGCCCGACGCTTCAAGCGCTATGAGGGTTACCCCTCCGGGGTCCCCTCAGCACACAGGCGGACCAACAAGTGAGCCTCCGCAAGCTCCACATCGGGAATCAATCTCTGATGGAGAGATTCAAGACTCCCCGCCCAGGGCTAGGTCTCCAACACCTATGCCCCCAGCAAGACTGGACGCAGAGACGGAGATGTCTTTTCCAAGGAGTCGTAGAAGCCGTTCGTCCGACAGAAGATCTAATGACTGGTACCATCCCCAATCTTCATTCTATCAGGGATGGGGGGACTACCACTCTGTTGGACGCTATCCAGCTCCTCAAGGCCATCCCTCTCTACCAGCTCCTTGGGACCGTCTGGCATCTCTGGTTCTGACGGTACCAATGATACCGACTAGGGAGAGCAGTCGGTCAGTGTCGCCCGGAGAGTCTTCCTCCAGCGCTCCCCCATATTATGGGATGGACTCAGACAAGTCCGACGTTGACTCCACTTCTCCAGATGTTGCGGTGACATCTCAGGGCCCTGGATCCCCCGACAAATCACATATCTCCTTCACGGAGCTAATGTCTCGTCTGGTTCAGTCACTGGAGATTGAGGCCCAACAACGGCCCGGTCCCAGCACTGACAAATTCTATGGCGTGGTTTGGGGGGAGCAGTCGACGTCTGTAGTATTGCTGCTTATTACCACTCTACGGCAAGCTATGACCCAGCCATAGGACCTCCCGCCCATCCTCAGCCAACATTGAGGAGGTATGAAGGCATGTACCGGGTTCGGGAGGAGGACATTCTGTTCCTCCTACGTCATCCTAAACCGAATTCGGTCATGGTGGAGTCTTCGCAGGGCAGGGAGTCGAGAGGTCACACCATGCCCCGTGACAAAGAGGGGAGGAAAATTGACTCTAGCATGCTGAGTCTATGCGGCTTCTGGACTCGGCTTGCGAATATCAAATTACAAGGCGACAATGGCGCGATACCAGTATTTTATTATGCAACACCTAAATAATGTGATCTCCGCTCTCCCGGACAACCAAGGTGACCTTGCAAAAGTTTTCATAAAGGAGGCTATGCAGGTCGCCATTCAACAGCTCTCCACGGCGAGACTCTGGTCAGTGCCATCTCCCTCCAGCGACATGCTTGGTTGCGTAATTGCAACTTCCCGGAGGAGATGAAAAGGAGTATCGAGGAGATGCCCTTTGACAGGTCCGGGCTCTTCCACTCTAAACTGAAGAAAATCCAGGAGTCCAGGATGATGGCTCGGCACATGGAGATGCAGCCTCAAACCTGATGTAAGTGGTCTTGGACTCGTCTGTCATATCAGCAGCTGTACCAATCTAGACAGGAGCCTCAACACCACCAACAACGCTGCTGACAACAGCCGCCACAACGTTTCCAACAGGGCCGGCGCTGTTTCGATGGCGACAAGCACCAACGTTGACGGGACAGGTGAACCTTTCCTCTACTCCCTACTCCACCCACCCCTCTCTCATTTGGAGACCGGCTGAAAGGCTGACTCCCCATTTGGGAGTCCATCACATCTGATAGGTGGGTGTTATCCAACATTCAGCTCGGGTATTGGATAGAATTCGACATCGTTCCTCCATCGAGCCTGATCCGGTTTACACCATGCTCGCCGGCATTGCTTGATGAGGTTCAACAGCTTCTCTGTAAAGGAGTGATTCGTCAAATAGCTCGACTGGAAGAACTCCACGGATTCTATTCAAGATATTTTATGGTCCCGAAGCGGGACGATGGTCTCCACCCAATACTGGACTTACAAAATGTCAATAGGTTTATCACACCAAAAAAATTCAGGATGACCACCCTTCAAAATATCCTGCTGTTGCTGAGGAGAGAGGACTGGTTCGCCTCATTGGACTTGAGGGATGCCTATTTCCACATTTCGATCCACCCGTGTCATAGGCGTTCCCTCCGTTTTGCTGTTGCATCTGAAATTTTTGAATTCACGGTGTTACCTTTCGGGCTGGCTACCGCACCAAGAGTTTTTACGAAGTGCATGGCCCTGATCTGTGCATTTCTACAACTACATGGTGTTCAAATTTACCCTTATCTTGACAATTGGCTATTAGTCTCTCAGACCAGAGAAGGACTTCTTTCCTCTGTACATATGACTTGTACCCTGCTGCAGGATCTTGGACTTTGCATTAACATCAAGAAATCCTCTCTTGTTCCTGTGCAGATGATCAATTTCATCGGAGCCCGTCTGGATTCCACGGTGGCAAAAGCATTCCTTCTATGAGACAGGCAGCACACTCTTGCCAACACATCCTTTGGATGCGACGAGACGGGACGGTTCCTGCCCAACACATCCAAAGACTCTTGAGACACATGGCTGCGTCGGTTGCCCTTGTCCCACATGCCAAACTTCAGCCTCGTCCTCTCCAGCTTTTCTTCAACAAGATGTTTCGACCACAAAGGGACTTGCCTGCAAAGTTAATCCGGCTTCCATCCTCTGTTCTACAGTCTCTGATATGGTGGACAGTTCCAACCAATTTAAACGTTGGGGTTCCATTCCGATCCCTGTGCCCTACAGTGACTCTCGGTATCGATGCATCCCTGCTCAAATGGGGAGCAGTGTGTTCTGATCTATGCACTCAATGTGTTTGGAATCAACAGGAGTCCAAAAATCATATCAATTTCCTGGAACTTCTGGCAGTATTCAAGGCCCTACAATCGCTAGAGGACGTTCTTCAGCATCAAGTCATTCAGATAATCTCGGACAACATTGCTACAGTCTTTTATCTGAACAAACAAGGTAGGACAAAGTAGCCCATGTTGGCACGGCTATCGATTCAGATATGGAACTGGTGCATCCCGAGAGACATTGCCCTCGTAGCAGTACATCTAGCCGGTACGGACAATGTCGAGGCCGATCTCCTAAGCAGACAAATGTCAACATCTCACGAATGGGAGCTGGATTGACAGATATGCGACCAACTCTTCCATCGCTGGGGACATCCGGACATGGACTTGTTCGCTACCCGGCACAACAGGGTATGCGAGAACTTTTGCTCAAGAGCAGGAATCGGACAAGGATCATCAGGGGATGCTTTTATGATCCCTTGGGACAATATGAGCTTTTACACTTTCCCTCCAATTCCCCTCATTATGAGTGTGATATCGAAGATAGTTCACAACGGGGCCACAGGACTGCTGATAACTCCATGGTGGCCACGGCAAGCATGGTTTTCAACACTTCTTCGAATATTTCACGACGAATTTCTTCATCTTCCGTCTGTTCCATATTTAATAACTCAGCGAGAGGGCACAATTCGCCACCCAGATTTAACATCGCTGAAATTAACAGCTAACAGTTGGGACTGACTCGGTACCGGTGGCGTCTATCTCTTCTACGGATCGCGCCCCCAGATCCGACACTAGCATTGAGGGTCCGAATCCATTTGCTTCCCTTACCTCATCGGATTCCACATGTTTTCCACCGGGTTCGACAGTTTTCCACCCGGAAATTCAGAGTATTCTCGAATCTGCATTAAGACCGTCAACCCGAAAATCATATGCGGCTAAGTGGCGGCAATTTTCTACTTTTGCCGAGTCTCATTCGTTTCTTCCATATTCAGCATCTATAGAGAATATTCTTCAGTTTCTCTTAGAACTCCACCATTTAGGACTTAAACCATCCTCCATAAAGGTGTACACGGCGGCAATTTCTTACTACTGCGGTACAATTCAGGAGTCTTCCATTTTTTCTCAACCATTGGTAAAGAGATTCCTTAAAGGGCTGCATAACCTTCATCCGACGATCAGACCAGGTATGCCTACTTGAAGTCTTTCAGTGGTACTGCAAGCACTAATGAGAGCTCCATTTGAACCTCTGGCAACTATTGATTTGTGCCTTGTTCCTTGGAAGACGGAATTTCTGGTAGTGATTACATCAGCTCGAAGAGCAAGTGAGCTCTGTGCCCTCAGGGTAGACCCTTCCTCTTTGAATTTCCATAGGGAGAAAGCTGTTCTGTGAATGGATCCTTTCTTCGAAAGTGGCTACTACTTTTCACATGAATCAAGAGATCATCTTACCTGCCTTTTTTCCATCTCCATCGAATCCGATTGAGAGATCCTTACACACGCTTGACGTACGATGCTGCTTAGCCTTTTACAGATCAAGGACTGAATCTATCCGACGTTCCAATCGGCTCTTTGTGAAATACTCTGAGCAGAACCAAGGTTCTCCTGTCACTCCTCAAAGACTCTCCAAATGGATAGTTCACTCTATAACTCTGTCCTACCAGTTGGCTAAGATAGACTTACCTACAACCCCAAGGGGTCATTCTACGCAAGCAGTAGCTGCTTCTTCAGCCTTTGCGGCGGGGGTCCTGATTGACAATGTCTGCAGAGCAGCCACCTGGGCCAGCCCATGCACATTCGCTAAACATTATCGGCTGGATGTCCATGCGAGACAGGACTGCTCCTTCGGTAGAGCTGTGCTTTCAGCTGTTCTTCGTTGATGACACCTCCCCTCCTCTAGTCAGGGTAAGCTTGCTAATCTACCCATATGTGTGATGCACAGAGGCCACGGCGAAGAAAAGCAGGTTGCTTACCTGTAACTGATGTTCTTCGAGTGGCCATCTGTGCAGTCACACAACCCACCGCCGGCCCCGCTCGGTGTTGATGGGTGGAACTTGTTTTCGGTACCATTCTGTTCTTTATTCTCAGTACCTACATCGTTTTTTTTAACTTGTCATCGGTATCTATAATGGTTTTTCTTTAGTCTAGAGTTTTTCTCTAGAGAGCGATCATCTGGTCTATCAAAGACTGGGAAATGGCGGACACTCCGCTCCATTTATAGTACTGTGGGGAGAGGAGTGGAGTTTTCCCACCAAAACCGTTAGCTATCAATCTACTGGCCATAGGCACTGCACAGGCGCAGCACCCATATGTGTGACTGCACAGATGGCCACTCGAAGAACATCAGTTACAGGTAAGCAACCTGCTTTAATGAAGCAACACCTAATTTTAACTTTTTGAGTTTAGAAAGCTGGGGGGGGGGTTGTAAATTGAGAATCCATAGACTTTTAACATTTGAAAGAATAATATTCACAAATCTGATAATTAAAGACAACCACAAAAAAACCATTAAAGCAATTATATATCTGCTTATCTAGACCCTTCCCATGCTATTTACATCTATTTAAACCTGACAAAGATTTCATATATACAAAATCTATGAAATACACACAGCTAAAGAAAGCTCACTGTACTTTCTTACATTTCACAAGACTGTCCATCTAATCACAGTATCACACATTACATACTCAGAGTCTCCAAAGTTTTGATGCTTATAACAACAAACCAAATTGACCAACAAATCTTTAATTGAGAAAGAAGGAGAAAGATGAAAAAGAAACTGCAAAGCAAAAATTAAAAAGATTGAACAATCAGCCAAAACAAGGAATAAAACAAGAAATCCTTTAAAAGTGTGTGGACTGGTGCCAGGGGGAATAAAAAAGGAAGGAAAAATAAACCTACTTTTTCCAGACCAGATGGCAGCATAATCCACCTGCAGAGACCTTGAGTCCCCCTGCCATCTTACAGTTTTGTTGACATTCTGGTAAAATGCTAGTGTTAAGGGTAGGGTTGGGACGAACACTAGAGGAATCCATTTGAGGACTACCTCTAGTGCTCAGCCTATTCTTGCAAAGTAATCTAAGCCAAAAGGAAGTTCATAAACACAGAATAAGGTTGTGCAACTGGCAACCTTCTTCCATGTCAGGTGTAGCCATCTAAATGGCAGCTGCACCTGGCATGGAAGAGGGAAGCTGCTAGTAGTCACACTTGTAGTAGTTAAATGCCAGTTGAGCCCCACACAACCAACCTCCTTCTGCATGCTAGTACAACAACCCAAACAGCTGCTGCAATGGTGCAGAAGAGGGATGCTGCTTGTACAGTTCATGGGGATCAGTGTCTGGCAAGTGTCCTGTGGATGCTGTGTACACTTCCAGGAACTTGGACTCAGTGCCACTGCAAAGTGGACTAGATTCCAGGAAGCTGAGCCCAGGGAGCTGAATATATTCCTAATCCTTGATTCCTCTCACATCCTGAAGATAATTTCTTTTTCAACAGAACAAGTCTCTTAATAGATAGTCTAGAAGGAGAAACAAAGAGAAAAGAGTCTAAAAATAACCCCAAAATAGAACAAGAAAGGGGAAAAAAGTTTCATAATGCCATGAAGATAAGAATTCCAAGCTCTTACAGCATTTTTTATGTATATGGCAAACAACATGAGTTAAAACAGGCCCCGAGGAAAACCATAGGTCAGCATTCATCAGCCAGAGCACTGAACAGGGGTTTTCCAAATACTAGCATTTGATATTATAATATTATGTTATATTAGAAATGCCCAGCCCTCCATTTTTCTGAACAGTATAGCATCGACACATCTTTCTTTCCTTCATGTATGAAAAAAGTTACCAGTTTTTAGCATCTATTAAGACATTCCTCTGCAATATACATAGGCAGAATTGGTTTTTGTGGGGGTTGGTTTTTTTCTTTTTTCCTTTCTTTTTGGCAAGACATGTTAACAGAAGACATTTGGACTAGTCTTGATTTCAGTCATGTTTCTAGTATTTTTATTTGGTTAGATATCTGTAAAATAGTTCTTAGTATTTTTGCTGTTGCTAGATTGTTAATAGGAATACTAAGACATATTAGTTAAATTTTAAAAATCTCTTCAATTTTGCAATAACTAGTTGTATAGCTTTTTATTATTTTCTGGTTTTGGGTGTGGATGTGCTGCCTCAGGAAAGCTCTTCCCAGTATGACATGCTACCTCTGCTTCTGCACAAGCTCAAGAAGTTCAAGGAGGTTGTTATATGTGCTGGAGAGGCCCCAAGAACCATGTTCTTCTTTGACAAGATGGCATGTTTGCTCCTTGATCGCAGGGATATCATGCCCAGCTACACTGCAGGAAGTGGCACCCTTACCTTCCAGCAATTCATGGAAGCACCTGGATAAGCACTGGCAGCAACTTCTGTCTTTGCTGCCACCCCCCCCCCCCGCCATGTGACTGCTGGATGTCTCCACCACCAAGAAATACTTTCATCTCAGCACTGCAGGTCTAGACATCCATTCCTTGTACACAGCCTCCAGCTCCCTGAAGCCTTCCTGGCTCATTTCAGGCACAATCCCCTGATTATGCTATCCTGGCACAATCTTATCCAGTATCAGCAACCCAAACTTTATTCTGGCTGCAGTGCGGCAAGGAAGACAATGGCCAGGAATGTCATGTTCAGAGCTGGAGACGTTGTGGCCAGTGCTGTGGAGGGCTGCTTGATGGGAAAGTGTGTTGACTGCATTCAACAGGGAAATGCACTTGGAACTTCAACTGGAGTAGGAAGGATGGAGAAGGCATTGTAGCTGCTGCTCCTTGAACCTGAGCCCCTGCCACTCAGGCAACAGTCTCCAGGGTAGATCTAGCAGTGGGCATGGTAACCCACCACTAATCTCAACAACATGGTGATCCACCACCTCACCAGCATGAGGCAACTCCTGGAGGAGGTGATTTGGAAAATTGAGAAGCATCATTCCACAGTTTTTAGCTACTGTCAGAACTGAGGGTTCACATAATAGAAACAGTCAGTGGACAAAATGAGCTGCCTTTTCCAGCTCAGAGGCCCTGGAGCAGGAGGAGGCAATGCAACAGGCAGGTATACAACTGTGGAGGAGCAGAGCCTACAGGCAGGGCAGCCCTAGGAGGCTAGGAAGGTGGAAAGTCCTCCACTGGAGCAGCCTCTGTTCACAAATACTGTGCCACATGGCTGTGTAATTAGCATAAGGCTGATAGAGTTCAACTGACTAAGAATCTTACCACTTCCATGGAACTGGCAGGGAAATGGGCTCATGACCTGTTAAACACATAAATAGCCAGGAAAATGAATGGTTGGTTCCTGACTTCCTAGTCAATCTGGGCAAACAACATCAGCTCCTCTAATGAGTCACACATCAGGCATGGCACCGTCTAACACTATGAGCCTGTTATGATGGCCCACGTGAAGGCTGTGGACTGGCAGACCAAGTGATCAAAGCAGCACTGCAGGTAGCAGTGCCTGCACACCCTCTGCCAGTTCTAATCCAGCTTTTCCAGTGTGAGGCTGCCAAGCAGCACCTCCTACTGCCTCCTAATGGCCTTCTTGGTGGCAGTGCCATCTCTGAGCATGCCATCCAGTCAGCATCACTCGCCTAGCTTCTGTCTTCACTGGCTCAGTGTCCTGGCACCCATCTCTTATGCCCACAGCAGCCTGACCCTGTTTGGATGCCCCACAGTCCTCTATGGAAAGTGCTGCAGCTGGCTTGGCAGAGGTGCCACTGGGTGAGGGAGGAGAGGTGTACTACAAGTGGATGGTGCACTGGCAAAGCTTCTTAGCCCATGGCCAAAGTGGAAGTTTGCCTTCCTGGAAAATGACAGAACTGCATGTAGGAGGAGGCAGGTTCATAATAGCTAAGCAATCTTTTCCCTCCTGCTCTGTACTCACCTACTTTCTTTTTTCCTCTCTGTTCTGTACTCCTGTCTCTCTGGCAGGCATAAGAGGGCAATTGTCTGATCTGTGTACTGAGTCTAACCCTCCTGGAAAAGTTTCAACCATCTATCCTTCTCTGGGGTACAAAGACACAGGATGAGAGGGGTAGATACTAGTTCATCTCCATCTGTTTTAAAGTTTGAAGGGAAAAGAGTGCCACACTTTCCCCAGAGCCATAGCGCCTGAATCTGTAGGCTTCAGACAGATGTGGTATAATGGCTGGTGTACCTTTGGGGACCGGAAGAGGCTTTCTTGTTTGGGTAGGAGCTGTGCTCCATGTCTGGCTGGACTAACTGGGATGTTCTTTCTCTTTTCCCTTCTCTGGCCCTCCCTCCTGAATGCTCCAGTGCATCTCCGTCAGCGGAGGATCCTGCAAGTGTGCAGGTATCAGAGACAGGGAAAAATGCTGGTCTTGGCATGTGGGCTGCTATTTGCTTGGGCTGCCAGCCTGCTGTGCAGGGTGCAGTCCTTCTTACTCTAGAAGCAGCATGGGCCTTGGCACTATGAGTGCTGCATGTGGATGCTTCCTGCCAGCTCGTGCTGCAGCTCCTTCACCACTGTGTGACATGTGCCATGCTTGTGGGGACAGGTGCACTGGAAAGTTCAGGCCAAAGCAGTGAACAAACAAGTGGGATGCTCGGAGGAGCATGGGAAGCAGTGCACCTGGTATGGCTGATGCTATGACATCCCTACGTTCTCCATCCCTCACTTCCCCACATCACCCCTGTCCCTCTTCCATTTCATATAGCTCCCTGGGTGCAGGAGCAGAAACAGATATGGCATTGTGAGAGCTGGGGAGAAAGGAGAAGGGATATGGTGGCCACCATTACACATTTAGACATGCCTGCTATTATGCTACATGCCACTTGAGAGATGCTTTTCAGGGAGGTGCAGGTGTCGTGTGGCTCAAAGATGGTTTCAGTTCAGATGCACTGAAACCCCTGCCCTTTTCGTGTTCAGTCTGTGCCAGAAGAGGGGAACAGAACATCTTTCTGGGAATGCTCTGCCTAAAGGGGCCATGTCCTTTCTGCAGCCAGCAGCTGCTGCTGCTTTTTGCCAGCCTCAGCTATGGGAGGAGCACTGTGACTGCCTCTTCAGTGGCCCAGGAGCTCAGAGCCAATTGATGCATGGTGCATTTCTGGACCCTTCCTCATGAGGAGGCAGTGTGGGTTTCCATGCTGAACCTTGATGCCTGGAATAATGCTTCAGCACCATGCTTTCTGAATGTCCAGGGTTACTTTTGATATCACTGATTCTGGAACAGAGCTGAAAAATGGTGATGTGCCATTGCATCAAGCCCTGCAAGCACCTGGTGATCACCCTGTACAAGCTGACCTTCAACATGGGCTACCTTCTCCTCAGTTAATATATTAGATTTGTTTAAATGCCACCTATTAGCATCATGCTTACTAGGTGGCCATTACAATATAAGACTGGCAAATAACAGCAACAAAATAATACAATTAAAATATGTTAAAATTAAATCACAATAATTAAGTAAAACAAAACAAAACAAAACATACATTAATAAAATTAAAAACCTGCACATTGCTATAGATAGTCTAGATGGTACCAAATGTGTTCCAAAAAGGAAAGTTTTTGCTAGGTGCCTGAAACTCAGTAAGGTAGATGCCTTGTGAATCTCCAGTAGTAAAGTGTTCCATAATTGGGGTGCCATCACTAGAGATGCCCTCCTCCTTGCAGCTTCTCCCCTTAACCTTCTTGGAGAGAAACGTGTAGGAGGGCCTCAGTCAAAGATCTTAGACAAGGGGCAGGAATATATGGAGTAAGGCACTCCCTAAGATACTGGTACCCCAAGCCATTTAGGGCTTTGTATGTCATAGTTAAACTCTTGAATTCAGTCCAAACAAGAACAGGCAGCCAGTTAAGCCAACAAAGGAAACATGTGATATGTTCATGATAACTGGTCGGTGTGGACAAATCCACCACTTGTGAGATCTTCCAGGAGATAATGCACATGGTCAACAAGCTTTTCCAAGGGGACCAAGGTGGGGATGAGTGCAAGAATATGTGGGGCTTCTGTAAGGTAGGCTTTCCTTTGATAAGGATCCTGGACTCCATTCATGTGTGCATCATGCCCCCACCCTCAGGCAGGAGCAGAGTTCTGCAACTACACACAGTGCAAGTGGTGGGAAGTTCCTTGATGTGTTTGCAGGGTGCTTAGGCAGACACTGCCAAGTTCTGGAACTTGCCCTTGGTGGAAAGGTGGAGAGAGGTGTCTTTTGAAGACCCCTTGTTCTGATGAATGGGAAGCCCATCCAGCCCCTGACCTGATGACCAGGTTTCTGCATTGCATCTGTGGCTGATGGTGCTCTGCCACTTTCCAAGAGCATAGAGCAGAAGAATTTCAGGTACTACCACAGCTGCACAAGGCTCCCCATGGAGCACACTTTTGAATGACTGAAGGTGTGGTGGCACTCTCTGTACACCTTGCTGGGTGTCGAGGAGGACAGCATGCTGAATGTGATTGTGGCATTCTGCATTGTGTACAAAATCTGTGAGATGCAGGGAGACCTGCT
Organism: Varanus komodoensis; assembly: GCF_004798865.1. Classification (NCBI taxonomy): domain Eukaryota; kingdom Metazoa; phylum Chordata; class Lepidosauria; order Squamata; family Varanidae; genus Varanus; species Varanus komodoensis. The sequence continues at coordinate 5,682,554 of NW_025336100.1, read as the reverse complement.
GCTGGAGAAGAACCCAGACCTGCCTGGACCATGTGCTGAGATAGATGCTGAGGTGGTCAACAGTGGCCCTGTGCAGCCTCCTTCTCCACTCTCTCATCTTCCTCCACCCTTTGAACATGCCAGCACTCATAGTAGTCAAGCACAAGGAATGGGATAGCCACACTGCTCCTGTTCCTACTTGGCTTTGCCTTTCTGTCTCTGCACCCCTCCTTGTTATCTTGCTCCCAGGTACCAGTTCCTGTTGTGTTGTCTTTCACATTCCAGACCTCTAGCATTTTGTTCGACCTTGGCCTGTTTGGAATTGTGAATCGGACTTGTTATTGGACTGGTGATTGGACTCTGGACTTGTACCGGAGTCTTGCTTGGGTCTTGGTGCCTCTGTCTAGCTGCCTGCCACCTATGACCTGGACTCTGACGCAGTGGCTTAATTTGCACATAATGACAAGCCATGGCGAAATGGCTTGTTGTTATATGTGAATCCAGGAATTATGGTTTCTTTGAAACCCCACAGAAAAACAACAGTCTGTTTTCAGGTTTCCACATTTCAGCATTGCTTGTTGTGACGTGTGAATTCAGTTACTATGTTTTTTCTGTAGTTTGGTTGCAAGTGTGGCCTCTGCAGCCATGACCACTCTAGCTGTCATTTTCCACTGCCCTGTTCATATAGCAACTGCTCAGTTGCTGGCACACAGGGCACTGATTCCCTGTCCTCCTTCCTGGTGCACCCCACAATGCTTAGCTTCTGTGTCTTGCTGCATCACTGCAATGCCATCCTCACCACCATGGCCACTGTTGTGCGCACCTCATTGGCCAAGGACTGCACCACCTCATCACCACTGCATTGGATAAGTTATGTGCCGATGTCCCCATCACACCGCACAATGGGATGTCAGTAGACATCTCGTATGATGTGGTGGGGATGAGGTGATACGGGATTGGCAAAGCAGCGAGGTGGTACAGTGGCAAGGGGACAAGGTTAGATTTGGTGAGGAAATGAGGTGAGTAATCAGTAAAGCAATTGACCACTAGGCTACGAAGGCCACGAGACAGCGAAGGGGCAGCACAACAGGCATGGGGCCACCATGGCTGTGAGGTTGGCATCATGGCAATGTGAGATGGAGAGGCTGGGCATTGGGGGAGGTTGCATTGGGAGGGAAGACAGGGAGCAATGACCATGTGGGAAGCTGTGCTCTGTGGAATAGTGGGCGGTGGGGAAGCAACCAACTGCCTGAGAACATGCCTAAAGGAGCATGCAGGCCAATGCGGTAGAGGCAAGTGGGACAGGCAGGAATATTGCATGCTGGGATTGAGTCCCAACTGCAGGGGCTGATGGGATATATGTCACCATTCAGAGGAAAGCTGGAGGTACGTGGTAACTACTCATAGTTATCTTGAAAATGTGGGAACCCAGGGTGTAAGGTAAGATACTTAACTGCTTATCAGATACTTAACTGTGTGGTAACCATTTACCTTACATATGAACTCAGGCGTTACATTGTAAGTTTGGTATTTAGAAATCACAATAAGCTATGGTTTCTCTGTACCACTATGGTTTATCATGCTGTCTGAACCCAGGATTGTGCTTTCCATAGTCATGGCATGCAACTATCACAGATTCCCTTATAGGGAGTGGCTTCAGGGGCTACTTAGCCATCCAGCTTCTATGTGTGAACAATGAGGAAGAGACATGAATTTCAGACATGGTGGTATATGGGATATGTGCCAATAACAGAAGGACTGAGCAAGAAAGATGGAAGCCTCAATGACATGAAAACCATTTGGTTGTCTGTTGAATAGATCATGGTAAATAACCATACAGGATTTTTTTTGTCATGTTGCATGAACCCAGCCAGTGTATGTAGAAGTAGTGGCTCTTGGAAGCCATCTGTCATCTAGTCATGGTTCCCATAAACTTGAGCCTATTGCAGATTGAGTGCCAGTCGACCAAGAGACAGTTTCATGGGCCTCCCTGGATATATGCTTCAGTGTGCTATAAATTTCTTATTGTGTTTGAAAGCTATGTTCCTGGGGTGCGACCAAGTTCACTTTCTGCTTCCTGTGTCATATGTATGTAAGTGTTGGTTTGACTGCAGTATGTCTCAAGTATGAGCATTCCAGCTTTTGATGGGAGATACAGGTCAAACATTCAGCAAACTGTTCATTTATTGTTCCATTTTTATACTGCCCAGTAGCACAGATGTGGGCAACTTGTGGCCTTCCAGATATTTTAGCATACAACTTCCATCTGTTTTAGCTAGCAAAGTTAATTGTAAGGGATCATATGCAAACCAAAATGTCTAGAGAGCCACAGATTGCCATGTATCCTTTAATAAAGTTCCTTGGGACATTTTATAGTTACAAGAGATCTGATACATAAACGGTGAAACCATGTAGTCTAAATAACTGGAAAATAAATTACATCTGGAAATAGAGAATAAAACTAATGTAATAAAACTCACAATAGAAATCTCACCGTCTTACTCTAAAAATGTCACAAAAACACTAATACAAGAGCCAGTGTGGTGTAGTGGTTAAGAGCATGGGACTGGGGCTCATGAGAACTGGGTTCTAGTCCCTAGTCAGCCATGGAACCAACTGGGTGACTTTGTGCTGGTCATACTCTTCCCAGCAGCAGGAAGAGAATTATGTAAACCACTCTTGAGTTTTTTGTAAGGAAAAAAAGGGATGAAAATCTATTTCATCGTCATCATTAGAATTTAACATATTTTAAATGCTATATTTGGCCTTTCAATGGGGAAGAATCTCTGTTTTGGAATCCATACATGGTTATAGGGAGTACATGATGATTTTGGATTACTCCAGTGACTTTGTATATTTAATACAGATGAACTGCTTCTGTCTGAGAGTAGTTTTCTAGTGAGTAGGAAATGCAGGGATTTGCTCCCTGAGCAAATCAACAGGGTAGGTTACATGACGGCAGCAGATACTGGACAGGTTTGCATGACACAGCAATCAGTGATGACTTTTTATCTTTTTTGGTCTGTCATGCCATCTGCACCCCTTTGTATTTCAGTGTAGTACTTTTGGTTTTGAGAAACCACAAATAGAAACAACAGTTTGTTCTATGTTTGGTTCCATGATTGCTTGTTGCTTTGTTCAAACTGGCAAATACAACCCACTGTGGTACCAAGGTCAGAATTATGGGGTTGCTTGGCAAGAGTGAATCCTGGTGAACTCTTGGCAGAAATTGCATCATTGGGAGAAGAAGGCAAGTTGAGTTTGCACATAGTGGGAAGTGACAGAAGAGAGTTGCAAAAACCAGTAAAAAACCCATTCATTTGTATGAAGAGTTGCTGGAGAATGAAAACATAAGTGGTGGGGATAGAATATATGTGGTCTGGTTGTAGTTTACTTACAGTAGGTGTGTTCAAGTGCTTAAACTCTAATGAAGGAATATCAAGGCTTTAATTTGTGTGGGTTATAAGCTATTGCTATCACAGTTGTAGAGAGGAGTATGTTGCCATGGCTTAGAGGTAAGAGAAAAGTGTTTTACTTATGCAGATTTCAGAGATGCTTATTTCATTAGGGTTTCCCAAACATAGGAGAAATGTAAATAAGGAAACACACACACACACACACACATACACACACATACATATACTGCATTTTTGTTACGGATCTGCTTCGATCTTTTAAGTGCCTAGCAGGATCTCTGGCTTCATGATTTTATTCCATCTATGACCAGAGAGACCTTCCATCCAACCAAAATTCAGAAGGAGCACAACCATGGTGAATTGAACATTACTTTTGTCTCCTAATATGGGACTAATCTAATCTATCCATGATTCAGGCCCAAGTATGAACAGACTAGAAAGTTAAGACAACAACTAAACCCCTCATAAAACATGAATGATGTAATGAGATTGAACAATTAAAGTCTTATTTGAAAGCACTCTAAGAGAACTCAGCTGCAAGTTTCCCTTCTTAGTGCAGTTAAGATGATAAGGGCAACTACTGTGATTGATAGTGAAAGGGTATGCCCTTTCACCTCTTCTTTGCTTAATTTGAAGGGTTCATACAGATCATCAGGCCATAGAGTCCATGCCACATATGCTAGGGTCTGTACTGACATCATCCAGCATTAGTTACACAGGGGAAGCAGAGTAGTACTTTACTGGTCTTGACTAAATGTGTTTTTAAAGAAAAACTGCCTGCCCTTTTTATGAGCACTCACCTGCTAGTCTGATATAACATTGAAAGATGTCTTCTAGCAAAAGAACCAGTCACTGTTTATGCTATGATCACATCAACTACTATATATACCAGTATATAAGACAACTCTTGAAATGGAAAATAGCAAAGCAAAATGTGGGGGTTGTCTTACACATGCAACATATATAAAAAAGAGGAAAAGGATGCAACTTTACAAAAGCATTTGCATGCTTTCGAACTGCAAGGTTGGCAGGAGCTGGGATGGAGCAACGGGAACTCATCCCGTTGGGCAGTTTCGAACTGGCACCTTTCGATCAACCAGCCCAGCAGCACAGCAGTTTAAACCACTGCGCCACCTGCATCCCCTTAAGATAAATAAAAAGTACAAAAAAAGGAGGTGGAGTTGCACTATAAGTAAGAGACACATATATCTGCACAGAAATTCAAGAAAAGCAACTTAATAGCCCCATTTAAAGTATCTGGCTTAATTTAAAGGGAACAAAAATAAGAAAAACATAGTTACTGGCATCTATTACCAAGCACCAAGTCAAAAAGAGGACAAGGATGCAACCTTCAAAAAAGCAACCTGCCAGCATTTCCAAGAAGAATGATATAGTCATCATGGGGGACCTCAGTTTCCCTGATACATGCTGGGAGACAAATTCTGCCAAGCATGGCCCCTCCAAGAGATTCCTGACATGTGTTGCCAACAACTTTCTCCAGCAGAAAGCTATACTCAATTTAATACTAACAGGGATGGCCTGGTGGACAAAATAACAACCATAGGAATTCTGGGGGAAAGTGACTATGTAATACTTGAATTTTCAATTATGAAGGAGACAAAGGGTAACTGGAGCCAAACAAGGAAGCCTTGGACTTCAAGGAAGCCAACTTTAACAATCTCAGAAAAATGATAAGCAAAGTGCCATGGCAACACACTCTTAAGGGGAAAAGTGTCCAAGAGGGATGGGAAATCTTGAAAAGGAAGATCCTCAAAGCACAACTACGAACAATTCCACCAAGAAAAAAGTATAGAAGTCAGCAGAGGAAGCCCACTTGGCTCCACAAAGGGTTAAGTGACAGCCTGAAAGAAAAAATAGACTATGTACAGGAAGTGGAAACAGGGCCAGGCCACGAAAGAAGAATATAAACAAGTAGCAAGGAATAGCATCAGGAAGGCTAAAGCAGAAAATGAACTAAGAATAGCAAGGGATGCTAAGCATAACAAGAAAGCTTTCTTCAGATACATCCAGAACAAAAGACATGAGAAAGAGAAGGGTATCCAGTCACATAAAGTGGATAGCAGAGTGATAACAGATGACAAAGGCAGAGGTGCTCAATTCCTACTTTGCTTCAGTCTTCTCCAACAAGGAAATCTGCAATCAAGAGGAAGTTCAAGCTGGAAGTGAGAGATGCAGCCCAAGATTGACAGACAAATGGTCAAGGAATACCTAGGTGGAATAAGCACTTTCAAATCTCCAGGGCCTGAAGAACTCCATCCCAGAGTCATAAAAGAGCTAGCGGAGGAACTCTCAGAACCACTGGCTATCATCTTGGATAAATCTTGGAAAACAGGAGAAGTGCTGGACAACTGGAGAAGGGCTAATGTTGTCTTTATCTTCAAAAAGGGGAAAAAAGATGAACCTGGGAAGTGTAGACCAGTTAGTCTGAAGTCAATCCCTGGAAAAATTCTGGAGCAAATTATTCAAAAATTCATCTGCAAGCATCTTGAAGAAAATGCAGTGATTAATAGAAGCCATCTTGTCAGACTAATTTAATCTCATTTTTTTACTGGGTAACTTCCCAAATGTACAAAGGGAACACTGTGGACATAATCTACCTAGACTTTAGCAAAGCTTTCAACATAGTGCCACACAACATTTTGATAAGCAAATTAGCAAAAACTGGACTAGATGGAAAAACTATTATGTGGATCCAAAATTGGCTGCTAAATCGGTCACAAAGAGTGCTCATCAATGGCACCTTCTCAAATTGGATAGAGGTAACAATGGGTGCCACAGGGTTCAGTCCTGGGCCCAGTGCTCTTCAACATCTTTATTAATGATTTGGATGAGGAAGTACAAGAAAAGATAATCAAATTTGCAGATGATACAAAACTGGGTGGAATAGCAAACATGCTAGAAGACAGAATGAAGATCCAGGGCAATCTTGATTAACTTGTACACTGGGCTGAAAGCAGCAGAATGCATTCAATAAGGACAAGTCGTCCACATAGGAAAAAGAAACCAAAGGCATCAATACAAGATGGGGAATACGTGGCTTAATAGAACTGAACAAGAAAAAGTTCTTGGAGAAATTGTGGACAATAGGCTAAACATGAGCTAGCAATGTGATGCAATTGCCAAAAGGGCAAATGCTGTTTTGGGGTGCATTAACAGAAATATTATTTCCAAATCATGAGAAGAAGCAGTTCCCCTATACTCCTCATTAGTCAGACATCACCTGGAATACTGTGTCCAGTTCTTGACACCAAGATTTAAGACAGATGCAGGTAAATTAGAAAGGGTCCAGCAGAAAGCAACAAAAACAATCTAGGCTTTGGAAACACTGCCCTTTGAGGAGAGACTGAGGGAACTGGGCATGCTGAGCCTTGAGAAGAGAAGACTGAGGGGGGACATGATATCCCTCTGTAAGTACCTCAAAGGCTGTCACGAAGAGGAAGGTCAAGATCTCTTCTTGCTGATGCCAGAATGTAGGACACGGAATAATCAATTCAAGTTGTGGCAACCCAGATTCAGGCTGGACATCAGGAAAAGCTTCCTTATGGTCAGAGCAATACAATAGTGCAACTCTTCTATGATTCTATGATAAACAGCCCAAAATAGTAACTTTGCCTTTTATGACAATATATACAGGTATTTTTTTGAAACATACTTCCTGGTCATTTGTTCCACATATTGTTACTGCATATATCAGCATATAAGACAAACCTTGATACCAAAAATTGCAAATCAAAAATTGGGGGGCATCTTATACTCCTGACACATGACAAACAGCAGAAAAATAGTCCAAAATATTGACCTTGTCTTAGACACAACTCACGTTATACATCAGTATATACAGTCAATAAAGACATGCAGAAACTCTATGCAGAAAGTAATGAGATCTGGCTATTAATGTGTACTTTACTGCAACAAAATAAACTGCTTCTGGAGTATCCATCAATCTCAGTTCATGCCCAGTTCTCAGAACAAGCTGGGCAAAAAGACCTTACAGTTGAGATTGTATTGGTTCCTCTGCATGCCACACCTCCATTAAGAATTGAAAGGTGTAATTTTGTATTTTGTTTTTAATTACTGCATGCTATCTGAGACTCGTATTTGGGCTGGAAGGCAGAGTAAAATATTTAGAAAAGTAATGTGCAGTGTTAATTTCTGTATCAAGAAGTGGATGACATATGAAGACTTCTTGGTTTCAGATTTATGGAAGTGTTCACGAGGTTTAAAATAGTAAGACTGAAAGCAGTGCCAAATGGTTAATTATAAATGGAGCTCTAGGTTTTTCCCCCCAATGTACATATATATAATTTTGTAAAAATTGTAAAAATCAGACATTTTCCAAAAATCAAGAAAAAATTTATTTATAAATGGTATGTGTTTAGCCCAGAGGTTATAATGGGTTGAGTATAGCTTCAGTCTTTCACAGGTGCAATCGGATCATCAGTTCATAATTGAGCAACCTTTGGTGGGAGAAAGTAATACAGAATAGAAACTACGCTCTTGATACGTTGTAACCATCTAACTGAATATTAGAAAGGTTTGATGGGATGGAGATCTGGGAAGCATTGGACCATAACATAATTTGAAGGAACAATTTATCATGTTAATGTCCTCTTTTTCTTTCTATGTGCAGGTGAAACTGAGCAGGAGTTGGGACCTCCCCCATCTGTGGATGAGGCAGCAAATACACTCATGACTCGCCTGGGCTTCCTCCTGGGAGAGAAGGTAAACGAGGTGCAGGCAGGGCACCAGTACAGCATGGAAGTCCAAGAGGACAATCAGGTGGGTTTATCACCTTCTGTAGTATAATAATGATTTAATTCTGTCTGAAGCTGACATTATACTTGATTTGTAAAATGAGAGGTACTGATTAAGGTTGACCCTCAAAAGCAATGTCTTAAAATCTGAGGTCCATAGGAGATGTTGCTTGCTACATAGTTTAGATATGATATTCAAATCAGATTGTGAAAAACCACATGCTGCTATTGAAACTTTCTTCTGTTTTTCTTGTGAGAGTGGTCTGGCCACAAAAATTGAGGCAACTATCCATGTTTTAAGTTCAAGTAATGAGAAGTTACTGGATTCTTTTAGTTGATGCACTCTAATACAGTGTTGGTGGTTGTTCTGGTTTTGGCCACTAGAGAAGTGCAGATCTTGACACTCTAGGCCATTGATGGCGAACCTTTTAGAGATTGAGTGCCCAAACTGCAACCCAAAACCCACTTATTTATCTCCAAGTGCCAGCACTACAATAAAATCTGAAAACTGAGGTTATAAGTTAGAAAAAACATCTCACAGCCAGTCCAAGCAAATCTATCCATCCATCCTTGGCAGCGGACTGACTGGCCATGTGAAAGCTCAGATAAGTTGCGTCTAATGAGTCACGGCTCGTGAAGTCATCACCTGGCGCCGCTACTCCTTTCCGAGCATGCGCATGGCCCATATGTGTGCTGTTACCTGATGCTCGGCTACTGGGGCGATGCTGGGGCGAGTTGGCTTGTGTGCCGACAGAGAGGGCTCTGAGTGCCGGCTGTGGCAAGTGTGCCATAGGTTTACCACCACTGCCCTAACCCTACCCTGGTGCCCTCCCCTAGCCCCTCCCCTAGCCCTAGGGGTAAAATACTATTGAAAGGGGCGATTTTGAAAAAGCCTTCTTTGAGTAGGTTTTTCTGCACAGCTCATCATTTCTGCCCATTTTAAGCACAATAAAACCTGAAAACTGAGGTTTTAGTTTAGAAAAAACACCTCACAGCCAGTCCCAAGCATGCACACACACACACACATATCTCCTTGGCAGTGCACTGACCGGCCATGCAAAAGCTTGGACAAGTTGCAGCTAATGGGTCGTGGCTTGTGATGTCATTGCTTGGTGCTGCTACTCCTTTCCGAGCATGCGCATGGCCCCTATGTGTGCTGTTATCCTATGCTCAGCTGCTGGGGCGATGCTGGGGTGAGTTGGCTCATGTGCTGACAGAGAGGGCTCTACGTGCCCACTGTGGCACACGTGCCTTAGGTTCGCCACCATTGCTCTAGGCTCTTGGAGTCAGCTTTGAACAGTGAGGAAGAATAGGAGCAGGATTCTTCTGCTTCTTCTTCTAGAGATAGAATCTCTCCTCTGTCTGCCTGAAGCTGGTAATGGACTGGATGACATCCAAAAACAATTGACATTGGATCCGGGCAAAACAGAGGGGGTTGTTGTTGTTATGTGCTGTCAAGACATCTTTGACTTATGGTGATCCTGTGAATGAAAGCCCTCCAAAATGTCCTATTCACAAGAGCCCTGTTCAGCTCTTGTAAATTCAAGGCTGTGGTTTTCCTTATGGAATCAGTCCATCTCTTATTTGGCCTTTCTTTTTCTGTCTTTGACTTACCCTTCTCCAGTGAGCCTTGGTTTCTCATGATATGTCCAAAGCGTGACAGCCGCACTTTTGTCATTTTTGCTTCCAGGGAAAGTTCTGGCTTGATTTGATCTAGGACCCACTTGTCCATTTTTGTGTTGGTCCATTGTATTCACAAAGTTCTCTTCCAGCATCATTGCATCAATTTTCTTCCAGTTCACTTTCTTCACTGTCACTGTCTGTCTTTCACACCCATACAAATTGATCAGGAATCCAAGCGTGTGAATGGCCTTGGCCTCCAGTGAAACATCCTTATATTTGGTTATCTCACTCTTCCTTGAATTCCTTGGCTACAGTCACTCTTTGACTTGGTGACTTGTGTTACATCTTTCACAATTTCTATTTCTTCATTGCTTAACAGTGCAGTTCTGTAATTCTGCAGTCATGAATTTTGTTTTCTTAATATTAGCTTTTGTACTTTCTTCTTTCACTTTTATCAGTTTTCAAGTCATTGCTGCTTTCTGCTAATAGTATGGTATTATCTGCATATCTTCAATTATTGATGTGTCCCCCAGTTTTCATGCCTTCTTCTGATTCTAATCCAGCTTTACTTATGCTTGTCCTGTTTACAGATTGAACAGGTAGGGAGATCATTCTTGTCTGATGCCTTTACCTATGAAAAATTATTCTGTTCCTGCATGCTCTGTTTAACAGTAGCTTCTTGTCCACAATACAGATTTGTCACCAATCCAGTCAAGTGCAGAGGCACACCTATTTCTTTCAAAAACTACACATAGTTTTTTAAGATCCACACCAATGCTTTGCTATAATCTATAAAGCATACACTGATCTTCTACTGAAATACCTTGGTGTGCTTCTGTAACCAACATTTATTTGTGATATGATCTGGGGTGTTTCTTCTTTTTTGGAATCCAGCCTGAATATCTGGCTTTTCTCTTTCCATAAATGGTAAAATTCTTTGTTACAACACATTGAGCATAATTTTGCTTGAATGGGAAATTACCGCAATGGTCTTATACTTCCTGCACTCTTTTGCATTATCTTTCCTGGGGACTGGAATGTATATCAAACATTTCCAGCCTGTGGGCCATTGTTTTGCTTTCCATATTTGCCAGCATATTCTTGTTAGAATTTGAAACAATTCAGTCTGCAGCTTGGAATAGTTCCATTGATATTCTGTCTACTGCAGGTGCTTTATTCCTTCTAATTCATTTCAGAGCAGGTTTCATTTTGCTTTTTAATATTGCAGGCTCTTCTTCACAGGATTCCTCTTTGAAGGGATCTATCCATCTTTTATCTCTTCTGTATAGTTCTTCTTTATCTTGTTTCCATCTTCTCTTTATTTTCACCTGGTCAGATAGTATGTTCTCTTGTCTGTCTTTCAGCATTCCTACTCTAGGTTTGAATTTCCCTTTGATTTCTTGGATCTTGGACTGAAGCTCAATCCAGACAAGACGGAGGTCCTGTTGGTGGGTGGTTTGGGCTTTGGGATGGGAGACTCGGGCCTTGTCCTAAATGGGGTTGCACTCCCTCTGAGGGACAGAGTTCGCAGCTTGGGAGTGCTCCTTGACCCTGAGCTGTCACTAGAAGCTCAGGTGACGGCGGTGGCAAGGCGCGCCTTCCTTCAGCTTCGGCTGATCCATCAGCTGTGTCCCTTCCTGGAGAACGACTGCCTGGTGACAGTGACACACACGTTGGTAACTTCCCAATTAGACTTCTGTGACGCGCTCTACGTGGGGCTACCCTTGAAGACGATCTGAATACTTCAATTGGTGCAGAATAGAGCTGCCAGGTTGCTGACGAGGACTGGGCGTTGTTCTCATATAACCCCAGTTCTCCGTCAGCTTCACTGGCTCCCGATTAAAGTCCGGACCCAATTCAAGGTGTTGGTTATGACCTATAAAGCCTTCAATGACTTGGGACCTGGTTATCTAAAGGAACACTTGTGTCCATATATGCCCTTCCGCCCCTTGAGATCGGCAACAGAGGCCCTTCTCTGGGAACCCTCTGTGAAAGATATTAGGAGGGTGAATACCCGGAGGAGGGCCTTCTCTGCGGTGGTGCCCCACCTATGGAATGCGCTCCCCAGAGAGGTCTGCCTGGTGCCGTCGTTATTTGTTTTTTGGCACCAGGCTAAGACCTTTTTATTTAAAACTTATTTTAATTGTTAACCTATTATATATTTATAGGATTTTAAATTTTTAGCTGAGATGTTACCAGGCTTTTTAATCTTTAATTGTATTATTTGTTATTTATATGTTTTAATTATGCTGTGAGCCGCCCCGAGGCTTTGTTGCGATGGGGGCGGCATAGAAATGTTTTAAATAAATAAATCTTCTGGAAGAGGTCTCCTGTTTTTTCTCTTTTGTTGTTCTATTTCTTTACATTGGTCATTGTAATAATTCTTTTTTTTCTCTATGCGATAGTTGCCAAAAGTTGCATTCAGGATTCTGACCTCATTCTTATAACTTTTTCCTTTAGCTTTTCATCTGTCCTTGGCAATTGTGAATATTTCTTATGTTATCTATCTATCCAGGCCTTTTCTTTCTTTTTGCTACAAGAATTGTCTTTTGAAATTCCTCCCTAATAATATGTATAATTTGAGTTCACAGTCCTTCTGACCCATGGTCAATTAAGCAAATCTGTTCTTTATGTGGATATTAAATTCTTCAGGAATGTTATTGAATGTGCATTTTGGCACGATGTCTCTGTTAACAGTCTTTTTCAGCTTTACTCTGATTTTAGATATTAAGAGTTCGTGGTCACTACTGCAGTCTGCTCCTGGTCTTGTTTTGGCAGAGAGAATACACTTCCATCTCCTGATCCAGATATATAACTTATTTGATTTCTGTATTGGCTATCTAGTGATGCCCATGTATACAGATGACTGAGAGGTTTCTTGAAGTATGTATTTGCAATGAACAGATAGTTGGCTTTACAGAATTCTTTAAGTTCTTCCGGCTGCTTGCTCACGCAGAGATTGTTTTAGACTTGCTCGGAGAAAACGATCTCTGTGCAAGCAAGCCATTGCCTCGCTGCACACACCGACCCCGCCTTGCCTTGCCTCGCCGTACACACCTCCCCACCTTGCCTCGCCACACGCGCACCCCCCGCCCCCTCACCAGTCTGCACCCCCCACCCCCTCATGGCCCAGCCCGCGCCCACCGCTGGCACCTTTCATCTGGCCCCCTGTTGAAAAAGTTTGAGGACCCTTGCTCTAGGTCAAATTCCCCTAGAACATTTGATTCTTCTTTATTCCCTACTTTTGCATTCCAGTAACCTAGGGTTACAATATGTCTTGTTTTGGTGTGCTATGAACTTCTTCTGGAATACCTGCATACAAATTTTCCATTTCCTCTTCTTCAGCATCTGTTACACTGGTCTACAAGGAGAAAGAAATGAAAGTAGCTAAATTTTACCAGAATTGGGTCACCTGTTTTTTAAAAAGATGCAGAAAAGCTAGAAAGTCTGATGTGATTTCTTCAGAGCTTGGCAGTGTCATTTGTTCCCACATGTATAAGAAGGAAGGAATACACATCAGTAGGCTGTGTGAGCCTTGACAGTCTTTCAGTTACACGAATAATTTGTCCTCCAGGGATAAGCATACCTGGCAATTCCATGGGTTTTCCATCCCATGCAACAGGGAGTCTTCAAGTTTTGAGGTGGCTAGATGGAGGGGAGGTGGTGGATGTGGTTTACTTGGATTTCGACAAGGCCTTTGACAAAGTTCCACATTATATCCTGATTGAGAAATCGAGGAGTTTTGGGATAGACCAATGCACTGTCCAGTGGATTAGGGCATGGTTGACTGACTGAAAGCAGAGGGTAACCATTAGTGAGGAATCATCAGGATGGTGGCCAGTGACAAACAGGGTCCCCCAGAGCTCTGTTTGGGACTGATTCTGTTCAATCTTTTCATCAACGACATGGAAGAAGGGGTGAACAGTCTGCTGATCAGATTCACAGTCGATACTAAAACGGGGGCAGTGGAGAACAGCACTCGTGAAAGGGAACTTGAAGCCCTGATTGACTGCAGGCTAAACCCTTGGTTGCATAGCCAGAAGCATTGCTTCTAGATCGAGAGAGGTATTAATACCACTCTATACGACTGGTGTGCCTGCAACTGGAGTATTGTGTTCAGTTCTGGGTCCCTCATTACAGGAAGGATATAACCAGGTTAATGTCAGTGCAACATAGGGCCACAAGGATGGTGGCAGGATTGCATTTGGGAATATACTTATTGCTTTATACACACTGGGTTGCCCAGCAAGGAGAAACTGCAGCTGATCAGGGAGGGAGAAGAGGAGACAAGCATTAATTAAATGGTCTTGGGAGTGGAAAAAGGACAGTCTAGAAGAGATGACAAAGGTGAGTAATAAAGAAGTAGAGGAAACAGATGAGAAACAATGGAAGAGCCATCAGTAGTAGGTATAGAAATGGAGTTCTGGAGTAGAAAGAAGGAAAGCAGTGTGCATAAAAAGCCAACATGAACAACAAGGAGAAAGCGGGGATGAGGGTCAAATTGACTGGAGGAACACCGGACCAATATCAAGCGGTGGTCTAAGGAAATTATTGTAGAAAAGAAATGACTGGAGGCTACAGAGGAGGTCTGAATGAGAAAGACGGAAAGCAAAGGCAGAACAGTTAGGAGGGGATTGGAAAACAAAAAAGAGTAGTGAGTACTTGGAGGTCAACCTCTGAAATGAGAAAGAAGAGAATGTATAAAAGTAAAGAAGGAACCAAAGGAACTGTTCCCTGCATAATCTATGATATATCTGAGTGATGCGGTGAGAGAACTGGATTCAGAAAAACAGTTCACGTTTAACTACCCAGAGAGCTTTGGTTATAACAGTAACAATAGCAAGGTCAATAACAATAAATCAATGGATCTTTGTAAGGGATCTGTGAGAATCTGTCACATTGCCTGGGCTTGGCTTCCTAGACTTTGGACCACTTTACAGCAGCCCAGAGTCCAAGTGTGTGGTGATTGCACAAATATACAAGCACACGCAGCAGCTTCTTTGTGCTGCTAAGCTTGTGCTCCTTGCATGTGTTTGTATGTGTGTGAAATGCTGCTGTATGTGTACAATGAGGCAGAAGCTGCCACAGCTTCAGTATAATTGTAGTCTCTGGATGGGTGTAATGCTAGTAGTGATCTGCTCTGTGTCTCTTGAGATTTCCCTTTGTTAATTTGATTTGCACCTTTGAAAGAAAAGTGTTTTCATAGGATGCTACTTTAGAGCTTGTTGTTTGTGCAGTCCCACTATACTTAGAACTCTTCACTTTCTCCTGTCGCTTTGAGAGTGGACATCTGCCAATCAAACACTCTCACTTTTCTTTCCAGCAGTTTTCTTTCCAGCTTGCATTTATTGCAGGTGTGTACCATGTAAAACTCAGGCAAGTACACAAACATTGCACATATTTTGCAAATCACTACCACTGGAGACTGCTTTTCATACGCTGTGTGTTATAGAAAAAGAATGGGAGAAATGATGAGATTTAATAAGAGGCATTTGTCTTGAGCTGCTCAATCAAGGGCAGATGTATCTGCTGCTCAAAGTAATCTCTTCTCACTTCCCAGAATTCCTCAGATGCATGCAGATATTCCCCACCTTAAACAAAAGAATAAGGTTAATAATATTACTATTTTAACTGTAGAACAAAGGCTATAAGATAGAAAAGTAAATATGTTAGGGAATGATTTATGTTGACTAGCCAGCTAATTCAAACTATTTTCAATTTGGAGTTGATCGTTAAGAATCTGGCCAATTTGGATCATAAGCTGCAACTCCAGTAATACAACCCAGTGAGGAACAGAGTAGGGATAAAGATATGCTGTTGAATAGCCTGGAGAGAGTTATAGGAATGTCTGCTTATCCAAATGCTTTAGCATTGAAATCATGTGAGGTTAGAGTATTATCTATTTCTTATAGATTAAAAATCAAAGGGTCTGATTAGTGATTTACATTGTAAGAGAATTCTTTTAACTTGAAGTAGTTGTAGGAATACAGCTTTGATTATGAAGAAAGAATGCCCAATTAGCCTACAAAAAGTGGTCCCTCTTGGCATTTTGATGTTAAAGTAGACTTCCACTTGCTCCTGAAAGGGAACTTTTTGTTGTACATCATTCAGAGAGGCTATCAGTAGTTTTTGCTCAATAAGACTTAACCTGAAATTGGCAGATGCTTTATATTCAGGTGCTAAAGTAATGGTTCATTGGTTAGACAAATATACAAATACTGTAAACATAATAATAATGTGGGACAGTCCAGTTCCCTATTCCATTCCTACTTAAGACCCTATGTATCATATTTACCCATCAAGAATAAGTATTTATAAACATGGATCGTGGGTTGATATAACTGATCAGTCTCAATAAGAGCTTCCAATGTTGGAGGACTTTGAAGCTGTAAAAGCAGCAGGGCCAGACTCAGATTCTCACAAATGGTGTAGTTGCACGACTTTCCATTTAGCATAGTAAAATTGTATTTGGTACACAAATGAGAGGTCCCAATCTCAGTGACCCAGCACAAGAAAGAGTTTTTCACTTTTTCAGTGCTCAGCAGGTTCTCTTTCTCACTGGAGTGATGAGCTTTTCCATACCTGGGGAAAGGGACTTGGGCCTATGGAAGAAGCTGGTGAGCCAGATAGGGAACCTCTATATTGTTGTATTTGGTCGGCAGGCTGAAGGTCTCCTTTGCCTGATCTACAGAAGAACCCATTCAAATTACTAATCAGGACAATAATATATAATAAGCTTAATAAATACTTATTCTACAAATATTTGATCATACTGTTGTTATTCCACTAAATGTTAGTTATGTTTCAGCTGTATTTTTTATGGATAAAAGGTATAGGAAGTAAAATTATACCAAAGAAGTACTGGATCTAGTTGAGTTCCTGTTTCCCCCAGGTTAATATTAGCTGCTCTAAGGAGTATTTTTACAAACATACAATTTCAGTGGTTTCTTATCCCACATTTATATCTTTGAACATGTTATGCTAAGCAACTTTTAAACATATATTATGAATGCAACCTGTTGTGCAGTATTTCTGCTGAAAAATACTCTAAATAACCATATGATGGGATACTTAATACCTTATAACAGAAAAGTATTTTTTCTATACTATTTGAAAGGAAAGTAAACCATACCCAACTAAAGGTAGCAATGAATTTTTGCGGCTAAAATACATGAGATATTCCTGGAAGAAAGTAGAGAATACATTGCTTAAGAGGATAGGGTCTGTTGCGCTAATAACAAAAATGATGCAATTTATGAGGGACAGGAGTAATTCATTGGCAGATTTATTCAAAGCTGGATGTCATTTGCAATATGCTGGAATGATAGGTTCCAAAATAATAGTTATCTTTATGTGTGCTGTGTTTTCTCTTATATAGTTTTTGTAATCTCTCTTTTTCTTTGGTTTTACCAGTATCTTTTGTACTTAAAAAAATAATTATGAATATTCACCTTCTTCAGAGAGTCTAAGTGAATTCCTTTTGTTTTATTTGAAACAGATAGACTTAAGTTTTTTTTTTAAAAAGAGCCAATACTTGTGAAACACAATGCAAAAATGGAACTTTAGGTCATTATTGGGCAATGACAGTGTCATTCCCAGATACAGTACACTTCCAGGTTTGCTATAAATAATACCCTGATTTTACTGTTTTCAGCCTGTGCTAACCCCTGGCTTTTGTTAAAAGAATGTGAGTTTAGTAAATTCTATACCTAGCAGTATAAAAGGTAGGATTTTTTTTTTGGTCTGTGGAAGTGTACATCATTTTAGATCCAGTATTTTATCCAGAACAAGATTCAATAGCATACTGTATTTGCTAGTATGTCATGTGTATTCTTGATTATGCACCAGTTAGGTGCTTGTGTGCTTTGGTAATTGATTGTGGGAGTTATTTGGTTCTGTTTCCAATTCTAGACCTCAGCAGTATCCCAGCGAATAAGTCCCTGTTCAACACTGACCAGCAGTACTGCTTCACCACCTGCCAGCAGCCCTTGTTCCACCCTTCTTCAAACTAGTACAAAGGATGTTATGGCAAAGGACTGCAGTTATGGAGCTGTCACAAGTCCCACTTCCACCCTGGAAAGCAGAGACAGTGGCATCATAGGTGAGTTGTGTTCTTTGACAGGACCAGTCTGTTTTGCAGTTGTGAAATATGGCTGGTTCGTATCATGGAATGTTGAGGTGAAACAGATTAAACATTAGGAATTACAGATAACTTGTAAATGTCTAGTGTATGTATGTTTCATCAAGATACCAACCTGCCTTCCTCTCTGAGGGATAAGTGTGTGTGTTCATCATTCAATTATTTATTGTAACTTCTAATCCTACTTTTCCATCTGAAGATACCCAAGGTAGCTAGCAATATAAAATAATGAAAAATCAAGCCAAATTCATAATGGCTAGAAAATGAACCAATTAAATCAAGCACAATGGCAGATAAAGTACCATAACAGAGCAATTGGATCAAGATATTAAGTGCCTGCTGACATAGACAATAACAGCAACAAATGTTAAAGAAGGCATCAAGTGGATCTCCTCACCAAAAAGGAG
Organism: Varanus komodoensis; assembly: GCF_004798865.1. NCBI lineage: Eukaryota > Metazoa > Chordata > Lepidosauria > Squamata > Varanidae > Varanus > Varanus komodoensis. Next base: position 5,664,214 of record NW_025336100.1, on the reverse strand, counting down.
GCCACTCTCCACCCTACCCCCCCCCCCCCAAATGTTCCAGGGAACTTTAAATAAAATCAAAACAATAACATCTAAAGCAGCATAAAAATAACTAATTCCAGGTGTGAAACAGGAGGATAATAGGAACAACAAAACCAACAATATAACTAGCAAATAAGGCCATAGTTCTAAAAGCATGTACTAAATAAGGGTCTTTACTTGGTAGCAAAAACAGAATGACAAGGGTGCCAGTTACACCTGTTAAGAGAGTTTTAAAGATGAGGTGTGATAACAAAGAAGGCTTTTTTTCTTGTCAATTCCCCCCTTACTTCAAGGTGTGGGGGCTCAAAAAGGAGGGCCTCTGCTGAAGATATGAGTGATATATGGAAACAGGTGTTCCTTTAGATATCACAGTCCCAAGATGTTTAGGTCTTTGTATGTTAGCATAAGCACTTTGAATTGGCTCCCAGGCCAGGAAGCCAGTGCAGTTGGTAGAAGACCTGCATTGGATTAATTGAAGTGCCTCGACCATCTTCGAAGGCAGCCCCACATGGAGTGCACTACAGTAATCCAGGCAAGACGTTATCAGTGCATGGATAACTGTGGCAAGGCTCTGCTCATCCAAGTAGGGACATAGCTGGAAAAGCAGCTGCACTGATAGATGTTCCTGGCCACCGAGGCCGCCTGCAAAACAAGTGACAGCTTGGGGTCCAGGAGCACCCCCAAGCTATAAACCTTATTCTTTAGGGGGAGCACAACCCCATCTGGGATAGGTTGAAAATCTCCCAGTTGGGCAGGCAGACTGCTCACCAGCAGTACCTCCGTCTTGTCTGGATTGGGCTTCAGCATATTGGCCCTCATCCATTCCATTACCAAGCCAAGGCACCAGTTCAGAACAGTCACTGCCTCATCTGGATTGAATGAAAATGAGAGGTAGAGTTGAGTGTCCTCAGCATAATGGTGACACTTCAGCCCAAACCTCTGAATGACCTTTCCCAGGAGTTTCATGTAGATGTTAAATAGCATGGTGGACAGAATAGAGCCCTGTGGGACTCCATGACAGAGGTGCCATGGTGCAGAGCAACAGTCACCCAGCTCCACCAATTGTGAGTGGCCAACCAGGCAGGAGTTGAGCCACCAGAAAGCGGAACCACCAAATTTGCTTGAGCACCTTGCTCAGGAAGGGAATATTGGCTATAGGCCGATAATTATTTACGTCTTCTGGATTCAAATGTAGCTTTTTAAGGAGTGGTGTAACCACCACTGTCTTTAGAGGGGCAGGCACTACTCCCTCTCTCAAGCAGGCATTCACCATCTCCTGGATCCAGGGAATCCCCTCCATTGATCTCTCAATTAGTCAAGATGGGCAAAATCATTCTACTGTATTCTGTGCTTTTAGGCTGCATTTGGACTATTGTGTCCAGCTCTGGGCATCCCACTTTAAGAAGGATATTGACAAACTGGAACATGTACAGAGGGGAACAACCAAAATCGGGAGGGGCCTTGAACCTCAGTCCTGTGAAAAATGATTGAAAGAAATTGGCATGTTTAGCCCGAATAAGAGAAGATTAAAGGGGATTATAATGGTCTTCAAATATCTGAAAGGCTGTCAAGTAGAACATGAAACTGAGTTGCTCTTTATTACTCCAGAAGACAAGAGCACAGCTGATTTCATAGGCTCTTAGGGAAGGAGGGGCTTGATGGTCAGGGAAGGAAGCTGATGTGGTCAATAGGGATCCCTTCCCTGTCTCAGAAATGCATAGGAAGAACCATGCTGGATTAGATCATTGCATTAGACCAATGATTCATCTACTCCAGCATTCTGTTCACACAGCAACCATGCAGTTGCTCATTGGAACCCACAAGTGGGAGACAGGTGCAAGAGCATCCTCCTGCCCATTTTCCCAGGAATTAGTAAGCATAAGTATACAGTCTCTGATACTGGGTGCCTTGTTAGCATTATTCTCCATTAACCTGTTCAACCCCCATTTAAAGCTATCCAAATTTCCAGGCCTATTGTTTGCTTGAATGCCAATTTTGAGAGTTTCTATCTGGTGCTGGGAACATGGAGCAGACTAGAAAAACCCTGGTTGCCAGTCACTGACATCCTCTTCTTGGGCAAGATGTTCAAGCTTGTGGTTGCTAAATAAGCATGCCACCTCATGCCTACAGCTGCGCAGATCCTTAGGTCATATTCAGAGGCCCTTCTCTGAGTGCTTTCTGAAAGAAACTATAACTGGGTGGCTTCAAGAAAGGTAGTCTTCTCAGGGGTAACACCCAACTTATGAAATAAACTCTTAAAAGTTGGCAGCTATGTTGTTACCCTTTGAGTGCCAGGGGAAGCTTTTCTTTTCTCCCAGCATTTAGAGACCTAGCTCTAGTTTATACAGGCTATTTTGATTCCTGTGCTTTTCATTGCTTTATTGTATGTTATTTTTTATTTTTATTTAACTGTGCTTACACGGTATTTTAGAGCTTAACTGATTGTAATTTGCCCAGATAACATTAGTTTGGGGTTGAATAGATATATATTAAACAAATAATGCATTACCAGTAAGAGGAAGTTGCAAGGAACCAGTGCTTTGCTAAATAATGGAAGAAATGCCATAATATTGTGGGCTGTTGGGAGTAGAACAGATTACCTCAGGAAATGGTGAGTTCTCCTTCACTTGGAGGTATTTAAGCAAAAAGAATTAGGAATTATGTGGCAGCTGCATCCTGCAGAGAAGTAGGGAGTCAGGAAATGAATCCAACCTATATTTCAATTCTGTGATAGGAAGACCAATATGGGTAAAATAAAACATCCACCTGTGATATTACAGCACATATGGTGAGTATATTTTTGCATTTTCAGCACCATAGTAGCATTTTCTGATGCCGCTGCTAAAACATATAAGACATTTATTCATAGAAAAGCAATTGCCTGATTACTTTGCTATGGGAAGAGTTTTATTTTCCTTAAAAATAAACAAAACCCTTAAGTACCATTTTGTCTATATTTGTTTTTGCTTCAGTCAATAAATTCCTAGCATTTTCAACCATCAGGCAGTGAACTAGATTACCAAATATTTGTTTCAGTGTGGAAAATATATTTCTTCTAACCCAGCATGATTCTCTTGTTAAACAGCATTTCTTTGTCCAGAGGTTCCATTGGAGAACTTCATTCTCAAAGCAATAATCATGACTTGGGACCTTTCCATTAAGATCATTTGAAAGTTGCATTCAAATTCTTCCTAGATGAAATAATCTGCTTTTTCTTACCAGCATCTTGGTATGTCCAGCTTTCAAATCACTCCAAATTTGCTGCAACTTCTTTCTTGTTTTTTAAAAAATATAAATCTGTTTTTAAAAAGTTCCTGAGTGTTGAATAGTAAAGGAAAAACAAATCAATACATCAAGTGTTACCAATAAAACTAGTAATTTAGGAAAGCCTTATGTAGTAAATATATATCTCGAAAATGCCAAAAAGCAAAGCAACTTTTTCTTGCCTGGTATCAACTAGCATGGAATTCTAGGGAGGAAGAACCAGTACACCAAAAGTATATTTCTAGTGGATTATACATGGAGTTCAGGTTCACACAGAACCTCATTCAATGACCTCAGTGATCAAGCAGGCTAATAAGTGAGAAGGCAATGCTTCAGATAGCTTTGCCCCAGATCATTTAGGGTTGTATACCCATAAAATTCTTAAACTTGCCAGTGCAGTTCCTTCAGTGTTGGTGTTACATGCCAGAAAGAGAGAGCTCCTGGAGACAGATGAGTAGCTGCACTTGGCTCGCTCGCGCGCGCGCGCGCGCTCTCTCTCTCTCTCTCTCTCTCTCTTTTATAGAATGTTCAATTATTGCCAGTGTGGGTTGTTGTAGTGTACAAATATACCTATTGGCCCTTGAAAATTGTTCTGATTGCCGTAGAGACCTGTATACTTTTCTTAGCCAGTGTGGCCAATGACCAGGAAAACTGGGAGGTCTAAGTCAAAACATCTGGAGGGTATCAGATTGGAAAAGGCTGTGTTTTATGACCTTTGTAGCCTTTCTGTTAGTTTACATATGATGGACTCATTGTATTCCTCAAACTGCAAATATATATTTGCACCCTCACCTAATCTGTTATATGAAAACTTCCTTTTCTGTGGAAGAATAACTGCTCTATTTCAGAAGTCATCAACTTAAATGTATAGGTTATGTTTGGAATATGGGTGCAAATACATATCTCAGTTAAGATGGCTGGGTTTTGACCTGGAGATTATACCTATAGCTTGTGCTAAATCTTTGGGTGCATCAGGAAAGGATATAAGTGATGTACCTCATGCCTTGCTCTTCTGTTGATCCCTTCACTCACTGGAGATTTCAGTTTGCCCCACAGGAGGCAGAAAAAGAGAGTGGAGGGAAAAACCAGCCAAGTAGAAGGCAGGGTGTTCAGTCTGTCAGAGGGTGTCTAAAGCAATGTTACATTGTTAAACTTCAGAAATTCAGTAATGAAGTCACATACTAAGTTCTTCTGGGTTTTTTTCACTAATATTTGAATATTAGTAAAAAATTCAAAATTTGAATTCAAATTAACTGCTTTGTTTGTCACTCATGTTCTTCTTTTTACCTGTTACAGCAACGTTGACAAGCTATTCTGAAAATATGGATCGTGCTAAGTATGGAGGAGAAAGCAGTAAAGAAATAGGATCTGGTGGAAACCTGAAGCCTTGGCAGTCTCAAAAATCTAGCATAGACTCTTGTTTATATCGAGTAGATGAAAATATGACAGCCTCTACATACAGTTTGAATAAGATCCCTGAAAGAAACCTAGAGACGGTTTTATCCCAATCAGTACAATCTATTCCACTCTATCTTATGCCACGACCAAACTCTGTAGCAGGTAAGAAATTCTCATTCTTTATTATGAAGAATTATAATTAAGTTCACATTAGGATCTTGTCCTTTAACATTTATAAAACCCTACTAGAAGCTAAGGAGCCAAAATAAGATTTCACAGAAGACTGTTTGCAGTAGTACAGATCCTAATCTACTGTCATTACTCTTTCTTCAAGGAACAAATTTGATCTGACCTGGTTGTGCCTCTAAGTGAACATTTGTATGGACTATTCAGCAGTCCTAAATTGATGAGCACTCCATGGAAGAATTCCTCAGTTGCAGAAATATATAATACCTTGTTGGATGAGTTTCTGAAAAAAATACAGACCCTCATAGTTCTTCTATGACTTGGAATGTTAAATAAGATAATGTGTACTGGGACACAAGAGACAAAGATTACATTTTCCCAAATGCCTCATATTAAATGCAAATTACAGCATTTGCAATTGCAAACACAGAGGCTTTTCAAGAGAAGTCTTTTGTCTCATCATAAACTAATGTTAGCATCCCACCTCAGATTGAACAAAAATGTATTAATAGGTCAGATGCTCTGAGGGATGCAGATTAGAGCAGGCCATCATCAGAACCAGCTCTATCAGTTCTTTGTTGTGGTCTCTGTGCATCACAGATATGTTTGGGAAGATTTCCTTAGCTTAGAACTTTCCACTGAGCGCCCCCCCTCCGCCCCATATAAAAGGTGGACTCCTGCCATTTTGTCAGCTTTTGACTGCTGTTTGTCAGTGCATTGGGATCTCTAACATTTGTTGCCTTTTTTCTTCACACTTCAATCATACTTTTCCAAACTTTCCTTAAACTTTTCTATTTAATTCTTTTGTTTACCTCAAAAAACCTCCGATTACCACCCAATCGTCTATTTCTTTGAAAATACCTTCTTATCCTCTCCCTTCCCTCACAACCATTAAACCCTTCACTCCCAATAAAAATGATGATGATATAATAATAATAATAATAATAATAATAATAATAATAATACAACGTAAACCTTCTGTCATCGTATTCTCTCTGTATCTATTCTTATTCTTCCCCTTCCGATGTTGCTTAGCAAACTGGCCTTCAGAAAGTGTGCTGGCTGCAGAGTCAAAATGCCCTCTTCTGATGGGCACTCTTTCTGCCCCTTCTGCCTTGGTGAGGAACATTGAACAGACAAAGTGCCAACACTGCCAGGCATTCAATAAACAGGCATGTAGAAATAGAGCTGGGAGGCTCCGGATGGAGATGTGGGAGTGGGCTTTGGGCACGATGAGAGATGTTGCTGTGGAAGGAGGTCCATCTCCTTCAACCTCAAAAGAAGCCTCAAGGAAATGCCCTCCCACTGACACCTCTGCTAAAACTACCCCCCCCCCCCCGTCCAACATGGAGAATTGGAGGAACCAAGGAAAAAGAAGGAGAAATGTAAACATCTCCAAAGTCGTTGGAACTGAAGAGCGGGGCAAGAAGACCAAAGGCCATACCAAGCATTCTGAATGTCACAGTTCTGTGATTTCAGAACAGAGGTCCAAAGAGGTCACTACCATCTCAGAACCAACATCTCCAGCCCAAGAGGCTCCAATCTGACCTCTACCAAGCCAAGCCTCTCCAGGCTGACACTTCCCAGCCCAAGAGGCTCAGCATCATTCACCCACACCAATGCCATCTGAACACAGTCTGCAAATGGAAAGACCAGCTGATTCTTGGACATCAAAATCAGAGATTCTCCGGCTCCTTCTCAGCCAAGATCTTTGCCCAGCTGACAGGATCTACCTGATGCCATCCCCTTGACTCAGCGCTTGTCCCGTGGTCCATCTTCCATGCAGCCATCTCCAGTGTCTTTACATTGATCACTCTCAGCTATGGATCCACTCCAACATCCATACTGTGGACAACCCTACTGGTACCCAGCTCCAGGACAATACTATCCCGAGTATCCTTGGGACCCGATGGCAGATCCTTGTCGATACGGCTGGCCAGCTCCACCTATGACTGCTCATTGTTCTTGGTTACCACCAAGTCCCATCCATCAACAAGAATGGGAACTCAGCACATCTCAACAGGAACAGCATAAGAGATTTTCTTCCCTGTCTTCTGGCACTGACTCTACAGAAATGAACTATGTGGATTCTGACACTTCTGAAGTGGCCAAACTGGTCTCCACATCCCTGGACAACGTGATTTCAATTAAGGGTCAGGGATCTACAGGAGAAAGTCTTGGGCACTTTTCTAAACAGGTCCTCCTTATGGCAAAGTCTCTTGGAATACATGTCCAACAATCAACCGAACAGACTGAGGATATAGTCTACAACCTCATCCGTTTGGAGGATGCCGTTCAGAGGATCTGTTCAACAGCCATTTATACCAGCCCTATCAAAGGGTTTGAAAGAGCCCTGGGAGATCCCTAACCACCCTCATTGGACATCACGCCATCTCAAGGGGATGTACAGAATCCAGGAGCAGGATATTCTGTTTTTGCTCACCTGAACTCCCATGTTCATGAAGTCAACTCAGGGAAGGCAACGATGCAATCATAGTGCACTGACTGACAGGGAAGGTCAATGCCTTGATGTGATGGCGTGCCACATCTACTTGGCAAAGGGTCTGGACAATTACGAGTCAATGATGGGGAGGTACCAAGCCTTCTTATGCCAGAAGATAGAGGCTCTGGCAACTTTTCTCCCAGACCAGCATAGGGAACTTGCCAGAGTCTTCCTAACTGAGGGCATGTAGCTGTTCAAACAAGCTGCTCCCCACCATGTCAGTTGTGATTTGTGCGCCCTAGTCAGTGTGGTAGCCTTTGTTGACCTGCATGGCTTCAGGTGACAAATCTTCCGCAAGAGCCACAGTCCTGAATACAGTTGATGCCATTTGACGGAGAGGGCCTCTTTCATGCTCAAACTGATGAATGTCTGGACACCATTCAGAAGGTGAGGGTGACTGCTTGATGGATGGGGATTGGGTTCCATCCATCTCAATAATGTAAGTGGCCACAGAATGATCAAACTCCGTATTATGCACCTTCGGGTAGTCAACAACTTAGTAGCCAAAGCTGCCAATTTTTGGCTGTACCCAAGGCCACCCACACAGAAGGGACACACTTCTAGAGCCCAGCCAACCAAGGGGCACCCAGAAGGGGATAAGAGACATGATGGGTGGTGCGAACCAGCCCTCTAGAATTGACCTACTGCCAATTTGGAGACCATTTGAGCCGTCATGCACCTACCTGTAAATCTTTCACATATGACCAGTGGGTGCTTTCTATCATAAGAGATGGCTACAAAATCTAGTTTGAGACCCTACCACCTTTCAGATCAGTCCACACAACTCCTCCATCTCCTACTCTGAGGAAAGAGACCACCTTTTCACTAGCAAAAGGGGCCATCCACCCAGTGCACTGTTCTGATCTTAAACATGGGCTCTACTCACAATATTTTAGGGTACCAAAGAAGGATGGTGGTTGGCGGCCAATACTAGAAGAGGAAACCATTACATTGCTCATAAGAAATTTCATATGGTTTCTCTTCAGTCTATAATGCTGCTGCTAAAGGAAGGGGACTGGGTCACCTCCATTGATTCGAAGGACACTTATTTTCACATTGCCATACTTTCTAACTACTGGCACTTTCTACTCTTTAAGATTGGAATGGAGCCTTACGAATTCATGAAGTTGCCATTCAGACTCTCCACTGCTCTGAGAGTGTTAGCTAAATATATGGCACTGGTGTGTGCCCCTTGAAGACTCAGAGGCATACACATTTACCCTTACTTAGATGATTGACTGATCGTGGCAGATTCCAAAGAATCTCTAAGTACATAAACAACACTTGTCTTGCATTGGAGAACTTGGGCTTATATATTAATGTAGAGAAAACCATTCTTGTTCTTGCACAGACCATTCTCTACATTGGAGCAGTGCTGGACTCTCAGTCAGCTGAGGCATATTTACCCAAAGACTGCATGGACAAACTGGTGCGCATGGTGTCAATGATCAGGTGCAACCTGAGAGTGTGGGCATGATGAATCCAGCAATTAGTTGGGCGTATGGCCTCAACTGTGTCTGTGGTGCAGTTCACCAGACTGCGTATGCAACCTCTGCAGTTATGGTTCCTAACTCCTTCCATCTGGAACACATCTCTCCATGAAAGTAGCCCACTGTTCCGATCATGGTACATGCAAGCCTCACATGGTAGACTTGAGAAACTCCTCTGTCTCGGGGCTTGCCATTCCAACTGGTGGCACCCACTTCAAAGGATTCATGACTCAAGGAGCATGGTCTGCTATGGAACAGAGATGACATATCAACTATTTGGAATTGTTGACAATCTTCAAAGGACTGAATCTTTAAAGCGTCCTCTCTGAAAACAATGCCCAGGTTGTTTTGGACACCACAGTGGTGTTTTGTATCAACAAACGGGAATGAAGCTGCTGTCTTCCTGCATGTCTGGATATCAAAATTTAGGATTGGTGCATCATTCACAACATTACTCTCATTACTCTTACATGGCCAGTGTGGACAATACCACCACAAGTGCCCTGAGCCACTCAGTACACCAGCCACATGAGTGCGAATTCAACCAGCAAGTTCTGAGAGACATTTTCAAATACTGGGGCCTGCCAAGAGTTGGACCTGTTCACTATGGAGAGGAATGCAATATGCAAGCATTACTGTTTGAGAGGAGGAATCAGGCACTGCTTGAAAGGGAATGCCTTCCACATGCCATGGAACGATGCCTACTTTTACGTCTTCCTGCTGTTTCCCCTAATCACAAGAACCATCACAACGATAAGAGCTTATCATACTCAAGCCATCTTGGTAACTCCATGGTGGCCAAGACAACCGCGGTTCCCATCACTTCTGCAACTTTCAACGATGTCTCCAAACATCTACCTCAAATACTGAACTTGCTGACTCAAGCTTATGGGAGCATCGTTCACTCTGATGTTCATACCCTTTGATTAACCTCATGGTTAATCCTGTGACGGTGCTTTCAGTTGTCCCACTGACTTCAGTTTCAGTGCCTCAGTATATTCACACCAAACCAACTTTTATTCCATCAAGCCACTCAGCTTCTCCCTTTACCATGCTCTCTGCAACATCCCCGGTCCCTCTGTGCAGATCAACTTGGATTTGACTGCACTGGATCTGACAGACTTGAATTCAACAGGATCGAATCTGACAACTCCAAACCAACACTCACATAATCTAACCCTTCAAACCATAGATTTTGCTCCTGATTACCACATAACAAGTACATTAGACTTGGATTCTGAGATTTAGCAGATTCTCATGACTGCCCTTAAACCTGACATGAGAAAATCCTATCTTGCCAAATAGGCAAAGTTCAAACAATTTGCTGCACTGCATTCATTTGATTCCTCTTCTGCATTGGTTCCAAACATTTTGCAATTCTTGCACTCACTGTATGGCTCCAGACTAAAACCCACATCAATAAGCAATATCTGCCTTCCACAGTTCAACTTGAGGGACATACTGTCTTCTCTCACCCATTATCTTGTTGGTTTATGAAAGAACCTGCATCCTCCAACCTGTACTGTAGCTCCACCCTGGGGTCTCTCCGTAGTGTTACACATTCTAACAAAGCCTCTGTTCGAACCACTGGCTACTGTTTATCTCCAACTGCTGTCTTGAAAGGTCTCCTTCCTGGGGCCATCACCTCGGCTTGGAGGGTGAGTGAGCTCTGTGCACTACAGGTGGACTCTCCATATCTAACATTTCATAGGGACAAAGTTGTTTTACAGATTGATCCATCATTTCTACCTAGATCTCTCCCTCTTTTCACATTAACCAGGAGATAGTCCCATCAGCCTTCTTCCCTTCCCCCTCAACAGACATTGAGAGGGCTCTGTACACCCTCGACATCCGCTGAGCACTGTCATTCTATCGGTCCCAAACAGAGAGCATTTGTAAGACAAAACGTCTCTTCATGAAATACATGGACCTCTCAAAAGGGGTCCCTGTCGGACCTTAACGATTAGGCCATTGGATCATCAGAACCATCAAGTTGGCATATGAACTTTCTTCTTTAGACCTACCAGACAATCCACAAGCACATTTTACAAGGGCTATATCCACTTGTAATGCCCTCCATGCAGGACTCCTGGTTGAAGAACTGTGCAAAGCAGCAACATGGTTGATACGGTTGACATTTATCAGACATCACAAACTGGACGTTAGAGTGAGGAAAGACTGTGCCTCCAAAAGGGTAGTAGTGTCCTCCATACTGCAATAACTGGGGCATCCATAAATTCTTCCTTCATCGTATATAAAGATTTATGAACTCAACTAAAGTGGTCAATTAGTGGACAATATTTATAGAGTTCTCTGTGTGTGTATGTGTGTATGAAATATGTGTTTATATTCCTGTTAATGTGTATTGACTGACAGATTGGTACCAGTACAGCAGGATGATATGTATGGTAACTATATTCCTAAATATAGTTATTTAGGAATAACTAACACCACACCACCACCATTGAGGATGCTTGCTAGTCAGTCACCCATACGTGTGATACACAGAGACCATGATGAAGAAATGCAGGTTGCATAACCCGTAGCTTGCAAAGTATTTGGAATACTTAATTTTTCTCATTTTAATGCTAAAGTAATACTAAATTCTATTTAGTATTGCAACAATACTCTTTCAGTACAAAAAAATTAGAACTGCTTTTTCTTGGGTTCGAATAAATGTCCTTCCCCGACACAATGGTCAGGCATCTTAAGGGCATCCCTAAGGAAGGTAGAATTTGTTTTTGTAATCTTGTATCTGTTGAGTATATTATTCATTTTGCTCTTGAATGTAGCACCTGCTGTAACATTAGAAAAAAAGGGATCTCTTCCTGCTGCTGGACTTGGTGAAGGGAAATCCTTCCCCTATAATATTGTGTTTTGTTTTGTGTACTAAGCAATGTGAATAAATCTGTAATGTGTAGAGCAACCTGCTTCTTTCTGGTAGCCCTGGAGTTGTATGTAAGAACCATTGGGACAAATAGGAAACACTAGATGATTTTACCTAACTAGTGTAAGTACCAGTGTTTACATACGTTATCTTAGTTCTGTAATCTAGTTCTGCTATATTACAATAAACTCAATTTTTGTCTCTTTATTAGCCAAAAAGTTCATGAAAACATGGGCTAGGGAAAGCTAAGAAATCTGTAGTAAAACTATTTACATATGCTATTAGCAGCCAGATTTAAAAAGTTTCCCAAAGCTTAGACAAGCTAAAAGCTATACAATTTATTTTCCCCCCAAGGGGCAGGAGCATCATTGAATTTTCTTGCTTAGTAATGCTTAAACAAATCCCCTTTTATGAGTATTTATACGATTCTATCTCAGCTGAGGGTAATAATGAGTTGAACAGAAAACATGCATTTCAAATAATAAATGAAACCATTTTGATCAATAAAATGCTAGTAATTTGTGACCAATTGTCAATAAAAGTTTTACCCTGATGTAAACTGATAGAAGTTTCCCCATCATTAGTTTATAGCACAAGGGATTTATAGCATTATTCAGTTTATCACAAGTTCTGTCAGTAACTTGTGATGAAATGTTACCTGAGAACTAAATGCCAGGGCTTTAGTCTGGAAGTTTTTCTTGCAGAAACCTTATTGAAGTTTAACAGACATGAATATGGTCTGCCTGAATAGGAAAATTTGGAAACCTCATGTACACTGTATTGAGCTACATGGAAGAAAGTAAAATATTAGTGAAATAACATTTTCATCCCAGCAGACCCTCATTTAACTCCATGAAAACCGAGACTGCTAGGCATTTCCTAATAAAGATGGGCAATACCTCCTGTCTTCTGTTTGTAACTCTGTTTCAAGTGTTTGTCCTCATTTCCCTCTGACTTGCTTTTTTAACACTTTCATGAATTTCCTCTGAGAAAAATTAGGGAAACACAACTCTTTTTCTGTGGACCATAAGGCATTAATTCCTTTGCACGTCTGCATAATCTTATTGCTCCATATACATTTTGAGTGCTGCACAAAGACAAAACCCAGAACAGAAGCTCATAAACTAATTTCCTAAGGATACATTTACCAGCAGTCTACAGGAACTATCGATCCTGATGTACACAGCTAGATAAAATTCAAGAACAGGAAGCCTGGATGAGCAGGAATGCATTTCAAAAGGGCTGAAGTAGCATTAAGAAGGAGCAAGTCAAGAGGCTTTGGTTCAGTAGGAGCTAGAATAACAGATCAATCCTTAGAGCAGGGTACACAACTTTCTTGGCTCCAAGAATCATATCTGGAACCGACACACATGTACACATACACAAATGTCATATATACCAATTAGGACATTTTCCCACCAAGTAGGATAATACTGATGACCCCAGTTGGTTCTGAAGCCCCACAGTGCACAGGTACCCTGGTCCCGGCTTTCTGCCTGTGCTAGCTGCCACCCATGTCCCGGGCCTTACAGTCTCTTTCCAAAAGCAGGTCTACAATGCCCCTGGCAGAAATGAAGTATGAACTGAAGGTGCAGGACTGAAGTTGGAGATTAACGAAGGAACACCTCATTTCTTTGAATGAGTTTAAATCTCCAGGACTGGATGAGCTTTACCCTAGAGTAATAAAGGAACTGGCAGATGAACTCTCAGAACCACTGTCAATTATCTTTGGGAAATCATGGAGGATGGGTGAAGTTCAGGACAGTTGATTTTGTTCCCCGCTTCAAAAAGGGCAAAAAAGAGGACCCTGGGAACTACAGACCAATTAGTCTGACATCAATCCCTGGGAAAATTCTGGAGCAGATAATAAAGAAGTCAGTCTTTAAGCACCTGAGACAATGGAGTAATTACTAGAAGCTAGTATAAATTTATCAAGGACAAGTTTGCCAGACTAACTGAGTCACCTTTTTTTGGTGAGGTAACCTCTCTTGTGGACTGTGGGACTACTGTGGACATACTATATGTTGACTTCATCAGAGTTTTTGACAGAGTACCCATGACATTCTGATCGAGAAACTAGCAAAAAGATGGCTAGTTGGAGCAACTATCAGGTGGATCCATAGTTGACTACAGAACTGGACTGGGAGAGTGCTTCTCAATGACACTTTCTCAGATGAAAGAGAGGTATAGTGGGGTGCTGCAGGATTCAGTCCTGGACCCAGTGCTCTTCAGCATTCTTATTGATGATCTTCAGTATTGTGTTCAGTTTGGGGCACCACACTTCAAGAAAGATGTGGACAAGCAGAAGGCAAGAAAAATTATCGGGACTGGACACAAAGCCCTATGATGAGAGATTGAATGAGCTGGGCCTGTTTAGCCTTGAGATGAGAAGACTCAGGGGAGATTTGATCGCCTTTTTCAAATATTTGAAAGGGTGTCACACAGAGGAGGGCCAGGATCTCTTCTCAGTCATCCCAGAGTGCTCAACACAGAATAATGTGCTCAGATTACAGGAAGCTAGGTTCTGGCCAAACATCAAGAAGAACATCCAGACTGTTAACAGCGGTATGAAAATCGAACCAAATACCTTTAGTGGTCATGGACTCTTCCACACTGGAGGCATTCAAGTGGCTGTTGGACAGCCATCTGTCAGGGATGCTTTAACTGGAGTCTTCCACTGAGCAAGGGGTTAGACTTAATGACCTTGTAAACCTCTTCCAACTATGATTCTGTTGTTTACTTTCAGTGTAACCTTTCTCATTTGGTGGTGGTTGTGAGGACAACATGAAGAAGACTATGTAAGCTGCACTGGGATTTTTGCAAGAGGAAAAGGGGCAAAGTATAAATGCAGCATACTAATAATGTTCTCATAAGCAGTATCACATCAAAAGTTACTCACTTTGGATCTGTTCAAACTCTTTTATAGCAATTAGTACAGTGGTAATGACACATTTTTAAGATATATGCATGTGGCTGTTCAGATTGACATTTTTGTTCTGGTCAATCTGAATTAAATTAGAACTAAAACAGGGACCGGCAGGTGTTCACATATAATGCCAGTCCTCTGTCATCTACACTTGCTACTGATTGAAGTCTGGGCCCAATTTAAGGTGCTGGTGATGACCTATACAGCCCTAAACGGCTTAGATACCTGAAGGAGTGCCTTCTCCCCATGTTCCCTCCTGCCCCTTGAGATCTGAGTCAGAGGCCCTCCTCAGGAGCCATCCTTGAAAGAGATCAAGAGATCAAGAGATCATTGTAAGAACTGGGGGTGATTACAGTATACCACTATCTCACTTAATCTTCAAAATAGCACTAAACTGAGCTAGGTGGAAAGATGATGTCTTACCCAGGAGTGAGATTGAGGATGCAGCTTCCTTTATCCATCCAGCTTCCTTTATCTAGTTAGCGGAGCTGAATTCCATGTGCTGTTGAGAATTGCATACACCTAATGATAATTGACATGTGTATATTCCATAGTTTATTGGAAGAATTCCTGGTGTGAAATTGACAACAAACTGGAACATGGGCCATGAATGAGCTGAGAAACCCCCCAGCACAAGACTTTGGGGTTTAACAAACAAAGCTTTAATGCTCAGGTGGTTTCAGATAAAGTGACTGACATATTCTCCTATGGTAGGTTTAGAGATGGGGTCCAGCTCTTACACATTACAGTCTGCTCAAATTGGATCTGTCTAATTTCAAGGAGAAGGAAGAGGGGAGCAGATGACTATGCAGTTTCAGGGTTACTTAATGAAGATTCTCAGGCAGAAAGTGAGAAGCAGCCTGCCTTGGAAAAATGAGGGAAAGATTTCAAAACTGGGTGGGGAGGAAATTGAGGGGAAGTTTCTTGACTCTATATGGTGATAGCAGGCAAAGCAGGTAAACCAGTTAAGAAGTGTCTGACATTTCTGCTATCTGGCACTCAAGCAGCAGGGGCCATCAGGAGGGTGGAGTCAGAATCTTTTGGATTCAGCTCTTCACATGGGTGGATGCTTCTTCCATATCTCAAAGAGAATATTACTTTGGTTTTTGCTCTTTTGTAGCCCATTAAGCTCTAATAAAAGGATTGTGCTTCCAAGATCTTGCCTAAGTCCGTAGGAGAAGGAAAAGAGGTGTGTGTATGTGGTGGGGAGACCTGCTTATGACAGTAGTGGTGGTAAACCTCTTTCAGCCCAAGGTCTGAATTCACGTTTGAGGAAGCATTTGGGGGCCGCATTCCAGTCATAGGTGAGGATGAAGGGAAAGTAAGAGAGGCAAAAGGCATGGTGCCAAAGTACCAAGATGAGCCAAAAAAATCTCAACACTCCAAAGTGTATTCTAACTTAAGACTCGTACTAGCAGTAACTAAGACTTAGAAAATGCATTTCATCTCTCTACAACATAGAACAAAAACCACAGCAAAGCCCAGGGGACCATGAAATGATCTGTCATTCAGGAAAGAGGGTGGGACCTTGGGCCTTTGTTCTGAAGTGAACTGGTCTGAGTAACCAAACCAACAGATCCAAGGATAAAATCATGTGTATCATCAGTGAAAGCATATTATGAACATCCATCCAAAAGGTTGCAATCTTTCAACAGCTCCACAAAATATGTTCCAAATCAGCTTTCTGAGAGCCGCACTTAAAGTAGCTATCATTAGTATGAATGTAAAGTTTATGCAGCCTATAGAGATCCAAGTACCAATGACAAAATATTTTACTGATGGAAGTTGATGTAGCAGAATGCTGAGTGCATTTTTTCTGTACTTACATATAAAAAACAACGAAACTTTTTATAGCCTGTACTCTTTAATCTATGCTCTGTCCTAGTGAATGCAGCCAACATGCTACACCAGGGATGGGAAACTTGTGGGCCTCTAGAGCAGGGGTTCCCAAACTGTGTTCTGCAGATTCTTAGGGTTCTGCAAAAGCCTCATAGGGGTTTTGTGAAAAATTTCAAAAATGAAATTTAAAATGGAGTTTAAAATAAACCACACAAGATATGATTGCTAGTTGGTTGCAAAATTTAGGCTTAAATTGAAGAAAGTAGGGAAGAGCACTAGTCCACTCATGTATGACCTAAATCATATTCCTGATGAATATACAGTAGAGGTGAAAAATAGATTTAAGGAATTAGATCTGATAGACAGAGTGCCTGAAGAACTATGGATGGAGGTTCGTAACATTGTGGTTAGTTCTTAGAGAGATGGTAGTCCCAGACCATCTTATTTGTCTCTTGAGAAACCTGTATGTGGGTCAAGAAACAACAGTGAGAACTGGACATGAAACTACTGAGTGGTTCAAAATTGGGAAAGGAGTATGGCAAGGCTGTATATTGTTGCCCTGCCTATGTAACTTATATGCAGAGCACATCATGCGAAAGGCTGGGCTAGATGAATCACAAATTGGAAATAAGATTGCCAGGAGAAATATCAACAACCTCAGATATGTAGATGGTGCCACTCTAATGGCAGAAAGTGAAGAGGAACTAAAGAGCCTCTTGATGCGGGTGAAAGAGGAGAGCACAAAAGTTGGTCTGAAACTCAACGTCAAGAAAACTAAGATCATGGCAACCGGTCCTATCACTTCCTGGCAAATAGATGGGGAAGAAATGGAGGTAGTGACAGATTTTATTTTCCTGGGCTCCAAGATCACCGCAGACAGGGACTGCAGCCAAGAAATTAAGACACTTACTCCTGGGGAGGAAAGATATGGCAAATCTAGACAGCATACTAAAAAGCAGAGACATCACCCTGCCAACAAAAGTGCGTATAGTCAAGGCTATGGTTTTCCCAGTTGCAATGTATGTTTGTGAAAGATGGACCATAAGGAAGGCTGAGCGCCGAAGAATTGAGGCCTTTGAATTGTGGCGCTGGAGGAGACTCCTGTGAGTCCCTTGGACTGCAAGGCGATCAAACCGGTCAGTCCTAGAGGAGATCAACCCTGACTGCTCTTTAGAATGCCAGATACTGAAGATGAAACTCAAATACTTTGGCCACCTAACGAGAAGGAAGGACTCCCTGGAGAAGAGCCTAATGCTGGGAACAATTGACGGCAAAAGAAGAAGCGGGCGGCAGAGGATGAGGTGGCTAGGTGGAGTCACTGAAGCAGTTGATGTGAGCTTAAGTGGACTCTGGGGGATGGTGGAGGACAGGAACGTCTGGAGGAGTGTTGTCCATGGGGTCGTGATGGTCGGACATGATGTCGCAACTAGGAACAACAAGCAACAATCCAAGCAGCAAATGGAAATGTATCACATCATTGGGTTCCTAGGACTCTATTGAATAATGTTGGAAATAATCAAAAGGATTCATTTGGAATATTACCATATAATTACTTCATTAATTTGTTATATTTAAAATGTTTTCTCTTTATTTCCAACCTGCTATGTTATGCAAAGCACTCAGGCAGTAGTAGTAGATAAAAGAAGGAAGAACATTGTGGGTTCACAATGCTTAGTAAAAACTGGGGATAGAGTTAGGTTTCCATGGAAAAAATGTCTTCAGAAAGGTGTCATGACCAAAAAAGTTTGGGAACCTCTGCTCTAAAGGATGTGAGGATGTGAGACATCCTCTAGAGCCGGGGTCGGCAACCTTTAACACTCAAAGAGCCATTTGGACCCATTTCCCACAGAAAAGAAAACTGGGAGACGCAAAACCCTTTTGACATCTAAAATGAAGATAACACTGCATATATCGTTTTTTACCTTTATGCTATGTATAAAAAAACTATAGTGTGTTGCATTTATGAAATCAGTGAACTACTATAGAGAAAACAAATTTTTATTTCTGCATGCAACAAAAGCATTTTGAATTCCGAAAAAAAAAGAGGTTGGGTTGAAGGTTACTTTAAAATGAAATACTTAATGTCTATTCGACTCCTCCTCGTATTTATGAAATAAAAAGCCAAACTTAAATTATCCACCTGCAGCAAACCAAAAATGCCCTCTGCTTCTGTGTGCCCTCATCCTTTTATCACATGTACTGGAGGGTGCAGTCAGCTGTCAACCTGAATAAAAAAGGACTAATTGATACTTTCATACAGTAAGTAGAGTTTCTGCAATACAACAAATATAAATAATAGTCTGGTGAAATATTGAACAAACATCCCTCTCCCAATGTAATAATGCTGAAATTTTTATAAGAATCTTCTTAAAACAAGAAAGTAGATCTATATCTTCATTATGATTTAGCTGCAGCTCTTGTTCAGTCACTAAAAACTGTTATTTTGACTCTTACATTATAAATTAGTAGGACTCCTTTCATATATTTTGAATAGGAGAACAGCTTCCTGCAGAGTCAAAGTCAGTGCTAAAGGGCTGCATGCATTAAACAGAAAACCCCATAAGTTCGTCAGCAGTAAAAGCCAATGAATCTACCCACGTACCATTAAACGTTTGGTTTTCTTCAGAAACTTTTCTTCGATTTATCCATGGTTGGCCTACTGGGGAAAAAGCTCGGTAAATCAGCGCTTGTTGCAGATTGGCAGCTGTGCTGGCATGTGTTTTGAGCAACGGAGCTGCAGCAGATGGATTCAAGAACCACATGTGGCTCCCGAGCCGCAGGTTGCCGACCCCTGCTCTAGAGGATGTCCAACAATTTCTGGAGGGTAACAAGTTGATTATCCATGTGCTATACATAGCACTTGCTAGCAACCACCTACAGGTTTACTTTCTTGGTACGAAAAAAAAACCATAGAGGTACCTGCCAAGTAACTATCTACCCAGATTTTAAGACCTTGCCTTGGAAAGACAGTATGTTAACGTTTTGCATGAATAAAATAAACTAAATGTACAGTGGCTGCACAACTTCCTGAACTGGCAGAAGACAGTCCAGTTGTATAATAAAATAAAGTTAATCTACATTGTCTAATATAGAAATGATATATTAATCAGTGGTATGTATGTGCATTTAATGTGGTAAGAGTGTCTGATAAAGCATTTTTTTCTGCTGACAGCCACCAGCTCAGCCCATTTAGAAGATCTAGCTTATCTGGATGAACAACGGCATGCACCCCTGCGCACATCTCTTCGAATGCCTCGCCAGAGTATGGCTGGTGCTCGTACACAACAGGACCTAAGAGGTAAGGATGATGTGTCTGTGATAGATGTCAGGATGTTTACATATCTCTTGTCCCTGCTCTGAAGTCACAGAAACAAAACTAAAAGGTTAAAAAAACAAAAAACTTCTACCATGAAGATGGATGTTAATCACTAAGTAGCCGGTGCCTAATTAATATTTACAAGAAGCATTCATACTTTGGGAAGCAAACTGCTCTAATATGAACTAGATTACAGTATCAATTTTTGAAGTAGTTTATCAGGATTGTCCAAATATCCATAAATAACAGTGTTGAATGATTTAAATCCAAGCATAAATAAGTATCTGTAATAACAGACTTAATGGCCACTTACCAATGGGAAGGACAATGAAACAGCCACCTACAAGGGGCTTCTGTTTTCTGAGACATTTCCTAAGTTGGCAGAAAAACACTACTTCATTAAAAAATAATAATAAACAGAAATGAAAGAGTGAATAATCCTCTCAACTGGTAGCTGACTGAGCTTTGCAGCTACAATGCCTTTTTTTTAGAAAGAATTAAAAGTTGTGACAGTGACAACAGGAAGCAAAGAGAATTGACCCACTCTATTCAGTGAGGACAACTTTTCTTATATTTCTACTCCCTGTAAGATCAATTTCCTCCCTGCCTTTAACAAGAAAAAAGAACTGTCCTAGATAACATGGGAATAAATACACTTTGCCTTGCCCAGTACCCTCTTCAGGTTGGTGGTTACCTGCACAGTCAGCTGTTCAGTTGGTCCCAAGAGTCTGTAGTCTAGTCTTGGTGAGGATGAGCCTACAACATAGTCTGGAAGAAGCAAGACTGGCTGTGATTCAAGGCAGGTAGCAGGACCAGGGAATTGATAGGTAAATGTTGTAAGCTGTCCTGAGATAATATACATGAAGGACGGCATATACAAGTTTTAAATAAATAAAGACTGTGCATCAATCCACAGTGGTAAATTCCCTCTCATCCAAACAATTGTGGGCTTTGGATTTTAGCCTCTAAAAGGGTGTCAAATGATTTTACCTAATGCTTATATTTATTTTAGCTGTTGTTACAGGGAATTTTTAATAGAATGGAAGAGAATGCAAGTAAATAAATATTTACTCCTGAATAATTAGCTTCAGGCCAGTCTAGAGTTTCTCTTGTTTCTTTGGTTTGTTTCTTAATTTTGTTTGACCAAACCTGACATCCTGATTAGGTAAAGATAAAGTGGAAGGCTTTAGAAATGGGGGGAAAGTGCTTTTAGTATGTATGAAAGGTGAAATAATGCATTCAGCCCTTCACCCCATTTCACATGAGAATGAGGTTTCCTCCATTTTCTTGCTTAACTTCTTACCAGTGCTGTTTTCTGAAGTGGCCATTTCACCTGTCATTGAATAAGCTTTATACAACATTGATATAAAATGTCATACTTACATTTGGTTGATTTCTTCTTTCCCTTCCTTCCTTTCTTTTGTTTCATGTGCCATAGAAAGCAAACTAGCAATGTGGTGTTGCCGGCAGAGTTCTAGTTTTAGGATCAAACTAGATGGAATGTGATTTTGATCAATATCTTTTGCAGGTTTTTATGTTTACTGATAAATAAGCAAACTATGTTGCTTTTTTGAAGTTTAGGAGAGAAGATATTTAACCTTTTCCTCCCATGTGGTTTCACTAATCTAAATTCCAACCAACCACTGAAAACAAGAAGCTAATGGTATGCTTTCCCCCATTGGACTAATAGTTTCAGAACTTGACTGAAGGAAGAGAATAATAGGAAGGGGGTAAATATACTGTTTTCCCTAGCACCACTTGCATGTTTTTCAAAGTAGTTGTGTGGGGCTGTTAATTAGAAGAAAACACCTGTGGTGCTTCTGATCTATGCCATATCTAGTCTGGCTTTTATGCTGAGGAGACCTATGTTCAAATTCCCATTCAGAGTCCAAGACTCCAGTGTCTCCTGGAGATTTTTCTGAGAGTTAACTATCCAAATATGTTGCTGTATGCACATCAGAGCAAGGGTTATTTATTTATTTTTATACCACTTCACATCCATGTAAAATTTCTTATTTGCTCTATCAAAGTACCTTTAAAAAATTTATTTTTATTTTATATGACAAATGCCAAGCCAACCCACACTATAGAGAAACAGAAGTATTGGAAGTATTGATTGGGGCTACCCCAAGGGTGGGATCAGGACCTTTTTGAAAGGGAGAGATGTTCTAGTTTGGATTAAGCTCTTTGCATGGGCAGACCCTACTCCCACATCTCAAAGGATTCTTACACTATTTGTAACCTGTGGAGCTCAAATAAAAGACCACAATTCTAAGGTTTTGTTTAAATCTGCTGGAGAAGGGAGGTGGAAGCAGGGCATGCTCCCAGCAATACACAGGGTTTCAGTCAAGAATGGAATAGAGAACTGGGATAGCTTATTTTGCCCATTCAGTGGAATGTACATTTTTATCAATGTTATCAGTTTCAGAAGGGATTGTGGAACTTAATTCAACAAAAGCAATGCTTTGAGTATATTGTACAGCACAACTTCTCTTTGAAAAGGGCTTAATTAAATCAGCTAGCTGTTAAAGGTGTAATGCTACTAATGCTTCTTCTGTTTTTCAATGCCTAAGGGCACCTTCATTTTGGAAAGACGTAGTAATTGGGTCATTCTTGTGAATCAAAGTTCTTTACTGTTTAAGCATGTATGTGTCTTTTTGAAGTATCTATCCAAAGTCAACGCAAATTGATTTTCCATGCCCTTTTGACAGCTAACAGACCAGTACTATAACAATGGATTGATAAATGGCCACCTACAATAGTACAATGGGTGGGGGATTTAAACTTTCCATTTTTGAATGGATATCATCTACAGGTGGATAAATATGTGGATATGCAGGCAGACTTAGTTGATATTTATGCATAATTGTTTTTAATAACAGTACTATCCTCTGTTATATACTAATACAGATGGATATATAATATGTGTGTAGGTATTGTTATGGAGCTATCTAAATCTTATTGTAAAGTTTAGGTTTTTTCCCTTGTCAAAATGACTGTTTGCTGCTGCCACCCAGGCTAGCTAGATAGGAGAAAATAGCTTGTTGGATCAGGCAGGAAGGTAGAACAGATGTTTGAGAGGAATTCTTCAACTCAGATATTTATCAGGTATTTATCAGAGTCTGAAAATAATTCAGGTAAGAAAACATTCATCTGGATATATAAGCAGAATTTACATTGAAGCAGCTAGTGAGAACTGATGATAATTTCCTATTATTTTCCACATTTTATGCCAAATATAACTTTCTCACAATTTATTTATTTATCTAAAACTTTTCTAGACCGTCCTATTACCAAAGTCTCAGGGTGCTTTAACAATACAAAAATATAAAAAGTTTAAAACAGAGCATCCTAAAATTCAACTAATAATAAAACCCAATTAAAACAGTCAGGTCTTAAAACATTGGGAAAATAAAAGGTTTTGGCCTGGTGCTGAAAAGAATAAAATAATAAATAAAGGCCTTGTGGCAATACGTGCAACAGAAACATTTGTCAGAATCTATTTTCAGCCCTGCATCAGTTCTTCCTTCAGAGACTCCATCATTTTAAGAAGTACTGTTAAGGTTGATCAGATATTCAAACTATGATATGTCTGTATGTTTACTGTCAGAGAATAAATGTAATATACAGGCAGTTAGTTGGGCACCATTGCACCCAGGGTTTTCAGCAATTAGTATACATAAGCACACTGCTTCTGATCCTGGAAGTTCTAGAAAGCCATCAGGACTGGCAGACATTGATATTCTTCTCCTCCATGAATTTGCCTTATTCCTTTTCAAAGGCATTCAGCTTGGTGAACGTCTTCTGGAACTGTAGAAGATAAGCCATAGTTTAGCTATAAGCTTATACAGAAGGTATACAGGGTATGACATACATTTTACCTGTTCAAAAACAATGAGCTTCATGGAATGACCTCCATTTCTAGTATTATGAAAAGAAGATACACGTTTCTTATTTACTTTCTGCACACCATACATAATTATTTATGTTTTCCCACTTATCTCTCCTATTTGCTAAGATAAACAATTGCAGCTGTTGAATCTTTCCTCTTTAGAGTTGCACCTGCTTCTTAATAGTTTTAATTGCCTTTTTTCTGCATTTATTTTCCAGCTGTTCAGGTTCCTTTTATGGTTTATTGCTCAGAACTGTACACTGTATTCCAAGTATTGTCATGTCATAAAGTTGTATAAGGGAAATATGATCTTGGCAGTTTTATCTTCAATTCCTTTTCTAATTATACTTTCCTTTTCACAGCAGGCATGGAGTGGGTTGACATTTTCATTGAGCTGTTGACTGCAGTCTCAAGATCTCTTTCTTGGTCAGCTCAAATCCCATTAGCTTATACTTGAAGATGGAATGTTTTGCACCAATGTGCATCACTTATATTGAAGCACATTTGCCATTTAGGTGTTCATTCTCCCTATTTGGAGAGATTTTTTTAAAATTATTTTTGGGGAGGAGCACCTTACAATTCCTTTCTCTTTTAACCATTGTAAATAATTTGGTATCATTGGCAAACTTGAATACCAGTAAGTTGAAAAACAATGGTCCTAGAACAGATCCCCATGGGATCATTTTGTTTTCATTAGGAAATTCTATTATTTGTGTCACCTCTTTGCTTTCTCTTTTTTAACCAGCTGTTGCTCTCCCCTCTTTCTTTCATCCATGACTTTTAAGTTTGCTCAGGAATCTTTGGTGAGATACTTTGTCTAAAGCCTTTTGGTAATCCAAGTAAACGGTGTCTGTTTGATCACCATTGTCAGTCAATGTATGTTCCACTTTTGAAAAAAAAATGAATTCCTCAATGCCCTAATTGATTGCATCTAGAAGAGTTGGTCCTGGACCAAGAGAAAGTAGGTGACCCTGGATTTAATACTGCTGCTGATCATAGAAGATGTAACCAAATGGAGACAATGAACATACCAAACCAAGTAGAAGAAGAGGCTGAAACTTTTGCTCAGCAGATTACCAGTATTTCAAGTATAATGTCAGTCAGTGGATTGACACTGATACACACAAAGAACTCTGAAAGGTTAGTGAGGCAGAATATACCTCTGTAGAAGTTGTGCTAATTCTTTTCCATCAGGACTTGTCCTTCTATAAGCTTGTTGTTGTTGTTAGTCACAAAGTCATGTCCAACCTATCGTGACCCCATGGACAACATTCCTCCAGGCCTTCCTGTCCTCCACCATCCCCCGGAGTCCACTTAAGCTCATACCAACTGCTTCAGTAACTCCATCTAGCCACCTCATCCTTTGCCACCCCCTTCTTCTTTTGCCGTCAATTGTTCCCATCATTAGGCTCTTCTCCGGGGAATCCTTCCTTCTCATTAGGTGGCCAAAGTATTTGAGTTTCATCTTCAGTATCTGGCCTTCTAAAGAGCAGTCAGGGTTGATCTCCTCTAGGACTGACCGGTTTGATCTCCTTGCAGTCCAAGGGACTCGCAGGAGTCTCCTCCAGCATCACAATTCAAAGGCCTCAATTCTTCAGCGCTCAGCCTTCCTTATGGTCCAGCTTTCACAGCCATACATTGCAACTGGGAAAACCATAGCCTTGACTATACGCACTTTTATCGGCAGGGTGATGTCTCTGCTTTTTAGTATGCTGTCTAGATTTGCCATACCTTTCCTCCCCAGGAGCAAGCATCTTTTAATTTCTTGGCTGCAGTCCCCATCTGTGGTGATCTTGGAGCCCAGGAAAATAAAATCTGTCACTACCTCCATTTCTTCCCCATCTATTTGCCAGGAAGTGAGAGGACTGGATGCCATGATCTTAGTTTTCTTAATGTTGAGTTTCAAGTCAACTTTTGTGCTCTCCTCCTTCACCTGCATCAAGAGGCTCTTTAGTTCCTCTTCACTTTCTGCCATTAGAGCAGTATCATCTGCATATCTGAGTTTGTTGATATTTCTCCCAGCAATCTTAATTCCAACTGGTGATTCATCTAGGCCCGCCTTTCTCATGATGTGCTCTGCATATAAGTTAAATAGGCAGGGTGACAGTATACAGCTTTGCCGAACTCCTTTCTCAGTTTCGAACCAATCAGTGGTTCTGTGTCCAGTTCTCACTGTTGCTTCTTGACCCCCATATAGGTTTCTCAAGAGACAAATAAGATGGTCTGGTACTCCCATCTCTTTAAGAACTTGCCACAATTTGTTGTGATCCACACAATCAAAGGCTTTAGCATAGTCATTGAAGCAGAAGTGGATGTTTTTCTGGAACTCCCTAGCTTTCTCCATGATCCAGCGTATGTTGGCAATTTGATCTCTAGTTCCTCTCCCTCTTCGAAATCCTGCTTGTACTTCTGGAAGTTCTTGGTCCACATACTGCTGGAGCCTAGCTTGTAGGATTTTGAGCATAACTTTGCTAGCTTGTGAAATGAGTGCAATGGTGTGGTAGTTTGAACATTCTTTGGCATTGCCCTTCTTTGGGATCAGAATGTAAACTGACCTTTTCCAATCCTGTGGCCACTGTTGAGTTTTCCAAGTTTGCTGGCATATTGAGTGTAGCACTTTTACTGCATCATCTTTTAAGATTTTGAATAGCTCAGCTGGAATACAGTCACCTCCACTAGCTTTGTTGTTGCTCAGACTTCCTAAGGCCCCTTTAACTTCACATTCTAGGATGTCTGGCTCCAGGTCATTGACCACCCCTTCATGGTTATCAGGGACATTAAGCTCTTTCTTGTATAGTTCTTCTGTGTAATCTTGCCACCTCTTCTTAATCTCTTCTGCCTCTGTTAGGTCCCTGCCATTTTGGTCCTTTATCATGCCCGTCTTTGCATGAAACGTTCCCTTCATATCTCCAATTTTCTTGAAGAGATCTTGTTCCTCCCTATTCTATTGTTTTCTTTTACTTCTTTGCACTGTTCATTTAAGAAGGCATTGTTATCTCTTCTAGCTATTCTCTGGAATTCTGCATTCACTTGGGTGTATCTTTCTCTTTTTCCATTGCCTTTCCCTTCCCTTCTTTCCTCAGCTATTTGTAAAGCTTCCTCAGACAGCCATTTTGCTTTCTTGCATTTCTTTTCCCTTGGGATGGATTTAGTTGCTACCTCTTGAACCATGTTGCAAACCTCTGTCCATAGTTCTTCAGGCACTCTGTCTATCGGAACTAATTCCTTAAATCCAGTGCTTTTTTTTGTCATAGAACGCACCGGAACAGAGTTCTGGCACCTTTTTTCAACAGATTTTCCATGTTTTAAAAGTAACTTTTGAAAATTTGATGTTTGATCCATGTGGATTTGAATCGCCCTGTCAAGCATAGCAGGTTGGCGGCAAAATCATTAAAATGGTGTGTGCAGGCTGCTTGTGTGTCGAATCCGATGCATGCGTACTTCGTCCGTGCTGGTTGTGATGGCGCTGCTTGGCTTGTGGCACTGCTTGGCTTGTGATTGGTCATGTGGTCGCATGCTGAGTGCTTACTGCGGGCGGCAACTGTTATGTTTCGTTACACAATTGACATGTGTGAGTGTGTGTACAGTGATTGACTACGTGTGAAATATAAATAATTTCATGAGTTCCGGCACCTTTTTTCTTACAAAAAAAGCACTGCTTAAATCTATTTGTCACCTCTACTGTATATTCATCAGGGATATGATTTAGGTCATACCTGAGTGGCCTAGTGCTTTTCCCTACTTTCTTCAATTTAAGCCTAAATTTTGCAACAAGAAGCTCATGATCTGAGCCACAGTCAGCTCCTGGTCTAGTTTTTACTGACTGTATAGAGCTTTTCCATCTTTGGCTGCAGAGCACATAGTCAATCTGATTTCTGTGTTGACCGTCTGGTGATGTACATGTGTAGAGTCATCTCTTGGGTTGTTGGAAAAGAGTGTTTGCTATGACCATCGTATTCTCTTGACAAAATTCTACCAGCCTGTGCCCTGCTTCATTTCGTACTCCAAGGCCAACTTGCCTGTTATTCCGGTTATCTTTTGGCTTCCTACTTTAGCATTCCAATCCCCCATGATGATAACGACATCATTTTTGGGTGTTAATTCTAGAAGGTGTTGTAGGCCTTCATCGAACTGGTCAACTTCAGCCTCTTCAGCACCAGTGGTTGGGGCATAGACTTGGACTATTGTGATGTTGAATGGTTTGCCTTGGATTCGAACTGAGACCATTCTGTCATTTTGGAGATTGTATCCCAGTACTGCTTTTCCTACTCTTTTATTGACTATGAAGGCTACTCCATTTCTTCTGAGGGATTCTTGCCCGCAGTAGTATACCTGATGGTCATCTGAATTAAATTCACCCATTCCTGTCCATTTTAGTTCACTGATTCCTAAGATGTCGATGTTCAGTCTTGTCATCTCTTGTTTGACCACATCCACCTTGCCTTGATTCATGAATCTTACATTCCAGGTTCCTATGGAGTATAGATCTTTGCAGCATCACATTCTCCTTTTACCACCAGATACATCTGCAACTGAGTGTCCTTTCAGCTTTGACCCAGTCGCTTCATTCTTTCTGGCGCTACTAGTACTAGCCCTCTGCTTTTCCCCAGTAGCATATTGGACACCTTCCGACCTGAGGGACTCATCTTCCTGCGTCATATCTTTTTGCCTTTTGGTACTGTCTATGGGGTTTTCATGGCAAAGATACTGGAGTGGGTTGCCATTTCCTTCTCCAGTGGATCACATTTTGTCAGAGCTCTCTGCTATGACCTGTCTGTCTTGGGTGGCCCTGCACGGCATAGCTCATAGCTTTATTGAGCAACGCAAGCCCCTTCTCCATGACAAGGCAATGATCCATGAAGGAGACTACAAGCTTACTTCAATCCATTTACTCAGAACAGATTATTAAGCTATCCAGCCTGTAATTTGACACATCCCCTTTGGATCCCTTTTTAAAATTAATGTTCCATCACCCTTGTCATGTCATCTAGCGCAGAGACTGATTTTAGGGACATGTCATATATTTGTTAGATCAGCAGTTTCATTTTTTTAGTTCTTTAAGAACTCTGGGATGACTGCCACTGAGAATGTTTTATTAACTTCAGTTTATTAGCAGGTTAAAGAAATTCATCTTTCACCTCCAGTGTTTGTCTCATTTTCTCAGGCACCTTTCCTGAAACCATCAGTTCAGGCACATTATATCTTTTGAAGACACATAAAAAGAATTCCTTCATTTTTTCTGTAATTTCCTTATCTTCTTTAGTAATTGACTTTTATGAAATGGTTCAACTGCCACCCCTTCCTGCTTCACAATTTAAAGAATTCTTCATTGTTGGCTTTGATGTTTTTACTACTATGTC
Organism: Varanus komodoensis; assembly: GCF_004798865.1. Lineage (NCBI taxonomy): Eukaryota > Metazoa > Chordata > Lepidosauria > Squamata > Varanidae > Varanus > Varanus komodoensis. Next base: position 5,635,132 of record NW_025336100.1, on the reverse strand, counting down.
CCTCAAAATACTTTTTTCCTCTACTATTGTCTCCTCTGATATCTCCCCTCAGTCTTCTCTTCTCCAAGTAAAACGTGCTCAGTTTTTTTCAATCTCTCCTCTTAGAGCTTTGTTTCTAGTTCCTGGTTCATCCTTGTTACCTTCCACTAAACCCTTTGCAATTTGTCTGCATCTTTCTTGAAGTGTGCCATCCCGAACTGAACACAATAATCAAGATGCAAATTTGATAAGCATCCCTGCCACCTTTTTGTCAAAGCCATTAATAAAGACATTGAAAAGCACTGGTCTGAGGACTGAGCTCTTTGGTACCCCACTTGCTACAGGCCGCTAAGGTGCCATTGAGAAGCACTCTCTCAGTCCAATTCTGTAGTCAACTATGGATCCACCTGATAGTTGCTCCAACTAGCCATCTTTTTGCTAGTTTCTCGATCGGAATGTCATGGGTACTCTGTCAAAAACTCTGATGAAGTCAACCTTTAGTATGTCCACAGTAGTCCCACAGTCCACAAGAGAGGTTACCTCACCAAAAAAAGGTGACTCAGTCTGGCAAACTTGTCCTTGATAAATTCATACTAGCTTCTAGAATTACTCCATTGTCTCAGGTGCTTAAAGACTGACTTCTTTATTATCTGCTCCAGAATTTTCCCAGGGATTGATGTCAGACTAATTGGTTTGTAGTTCCCAGGGTCCTCTTTTTTGCCCTTTTTGAAGCAGGGGACAAAATTAACTGTCCTGAACTTCACCCATCCTCCATGATTTCCCAAAGATAATTGACAGTGGTTCTGAGAGTTCATCTGCCAGTTCCTTTATTACTCTAGGGTAAAGCTCATCCAGTCCTGGAGATTTAAACTCATTCAAAGAAATGAGGTGTTCATTCGTTAATCTCCAACTTCAGTCCTGCACCTTCAGTTCATACTTCATTTCTGCCAGGAGCATTTTAGACCTGCTTTTGGGAAAAGATTGTAAGGGCTGGGACATGGGTAGTGGCTAGGACAGGCAGAAAGCCGGGACCAGGGTACCTGCTCAAGGTGGGGCTTCACAACCAGTTGGGGACTTGAGGCAAGCACAAATTATGAGTCCAAGGTCAAGCAGAGATGTTCAGTTAGAGCTAGGTGGGAACAAAGTGGAGCAGGGCACGAGCAAGGAAGGAACAAAGTGGAGCAGGGCTCAAGCAGGGCTGAGAGTTGCAGGGGCCAGAACACAAGGTCAACTTGCATTGCTGTGTCAAAGAACAGCAGTACCAGAAAGCCTTTTACATTGGCCTCCAGCTGCACTGACGATGTATTGCCAACTGTGTTGGGAAATTCCCTAGAGATTGGTGGCTTTTTGTTAAAGATATTCGTATAGGACTTAGCGCAGTCCACATTTTGTAGGCCATTCCACACAATCACTGGCTTTAAACATATCTAATGATATTATTCCACCAGCTTTCACATGTAACCTCTAATATGTTCAATACTCTTCTAGTCAAATCTGCCATCCGTTTTCCCACCATAAAACCACTCTGATCCACTTTAATATATTTATCAATGAATTTGTTCATTCTGTTTGCCAATATTGCACTAAATTTGCTTATCAGAATGTTGTGTGGAGCATTTTTGTAAGTACATAACCCAAGGAATAGCTGTATTTAACCCTCCCTCCTGTCCTTTCCCCTGCCCCTTTGTCCCTCCCTCCCGCCACCTCCCTCATGCCAAAAATCAACCCAGTTGTAACAAGAATAGAAATCTCTGGTCAAGTTGAGTCACTTGCTCATTGCTTCTGAGTCGAATTACTGATGTGACTTTAGTCAGACCTAGGAGCAAATCGCTTAAAACAACTGGTAATTTTTCTACACATTAAGAGCATTGTGGAAACACAGTCTCTAAATGGTTTAAAGTAGAACTATGTAATGAAACTGAATTCTGGAATGAATTAAAATGGATAGTTTGATCTGGGCTTTTTTTGGATCCTGACTGAAAAGAGACTGTATCACAAGGCCTTGTTAAGTTCTAGTAAGCATGATTTTGAGTGCTTCAGTGTGGTTTTCATGGTATCTTCAACCAGTACTAGTAATCTACCAGGTGTCCATCTTAATAAACTTTCAATTCATATTGGTGAGGCCAACGTAAAATATAGAATATTTTTTTACTTCTTGTCTTAAGTAAACAAAAGGCAAGAGAAGTCTTAGGGGATTCCTTTCAAGAATACAAAGCAGGTTACATTGGCATTATTCACCATTTAATTACATCCTGCCTTATTTAAACAGCAAACAAAAAACTTAGTGAGAAAATCATGTGTATACAAGTAACAAATCCAAAGAGAGAGTAAGAAAGACAGTTGGGAGTGAAAAAGACAGTTGGTGCACATTCTCAAGGCCACCTTGCTGGACTTCAGGCAAGGAGGAGCAGGAGCAGGAGCAGGAGGGGGCCTCAGAATGTGGGCCAGATCCAGATGTTGAGATGAGAGAAGCAAGGCCAAGCTCACCAGGTGGGCAGGCAGTCTCTGAGAATGACCAAGATGTTCTGTTAACAGAAGGTGGCTTGGAACAGGGGAGTTTCTCAGAGATGGACAAGGTGGCTATGGCTCTTGACCTCATGCTGTGACACTAGCTGAAAAGGGTGGCCCAATTAGATGAACAGTGTGCAGAGCGACGGCATGCTCATTTTCAGAGCAAAAACGGGATGGAGCTCAGGCATGCTGATAAAGAAAATTCTTTGAGGTGAATACTAAACTGGATTCAACAAACCACTCTGTGTATGCTCAGAGAGTCATTCTGTGTGTTTGTGCATCTGAGAAATGCTTTGATCAATAAAGAATGTTTTGCAAGAAATGTCTGTGGCTTTAAATGTGTGAAAGGAGGAACCCTGGCTCACAACAGAGCACTCCTAATGTTTTCCGCCAATTAAAAAGAATGTTGATGCAATCATCCAAAAGACTTGGATATTGCTTTTAGAAGTTGTCCTGGTTTACTCATAATGATATACCAGCATTCTGAGGGAACTCTAGCATATTTATCACAAGCAACTGTGTTTATAAAACAGTGCTCAAGATCACTGTTTGTAACCACTGTCTGATTAATCCTGGTGCAAGAGAGAGAGGATCTTTTATTCATGATTTATTTAGTGGTCTGGGCAAACAGGGAAATCTGGCTTTTCTTTCCCACTACAAGCCAGAGTCATAATCAACTGTTGGTTGTTCACCTGTCCCCCCAGAACTTTACTTTACTGTTATGTCTGATATGTATGTTTGGCAACTGATTCAGTGCACACAATCGTTTGGCTTATTTGGATGTAAAAACACTTCCATATGAACTAATAGAAGGAATAAGAAGCTGTGGCAAGAGCAAATTTGTTCATGTGCCATTTCCAGGATTGTAGAAAATTGTTATAATTTATTTGAAGACAATCAAACAAAATATAGAAAACTCACCAAATGGAATAGAAAAATCTATCCATCCCCATTTCAGTCTGTGTTAAAAAATAAAAGATGGGTTCAGTACTGTTAGAGACCACAAAAATATATTTTTTCCTACACACACCACTGTTAACTCCCCTCCCCATTTTCTGACTTATTTACATTCCAATAGAGCAGTATTATGCCAATGACACCTATGTTAAGACAAAAATATGCAATTTTTCAGGACTGGAAGATGTTGTTCTTTGCTTCCCTAACCATAATTGCTTATGGAAATGCTGAGTTGTATATTCTTTATTTCTTTACAGTACGCTTTGCACCTTACAGACCTCCTGACATATCTCTGAAACCACTGCTTTTTGAGGTACCCAGCATTACCACAGAGTCTGTATTTGTTGGCCGGGACTGGGTATTCCAGGAGATTGATGTACAGTTGCAGAGTGCTGATGCCAGTGTGAACAGAGGTGTGGTGATTGTTGGAAATATTGGCTTTGGAAAGACAGCAATCATTTCCAGACTGGTAGCACTGAGCTGTCATGGCACACGCATGAGACAGATTGCCTCTGACAGTCCCCATGCCTCCCCAAAACGTAAGTGGAGAGATGTATCAGTTGGATTAATGTATTGTGCTATAGGGTAGATTATATATCTCTGAAAAGGATGCATTTCCCTCTCCTTTATACATACAGTTTGGGACAATTCTTTCAACTGTGTGTATAAGCATTCCTTTGTAAGGATTGTGGACTATTCATGTTCCAGTCCTGTAGCATATGATCTTTGAATTGCAGTAGATTCAGTGTTCAAGTTGTTGCTGATAGCCTGGATGACAGCCATAGTACTATATCCTTCAGGGCGATAGTTGATGGTAAAGCGTGAGGAGGTAAGACTTAACACTTCCTTCTCTTTGCTGCACCACTCAGGTTGAAGACCGCCATGACCAGACTTCCTCCTTCCCTTTTACCCATGTTTGTTCCTGGAAACAAAAGATGTGTTGAGATTTACTGGAATGCATTTTAAGAAGGAGTTAGCATGAACTGTTCACAATGTTCAGGGCAGTTATCTAATTTAGCATTAAGCTAGATAGCTTTCTTCATTTTATTCCCATGAGAAACCCTACAGCCTGATATGGGCCTCAAGGGTTAAACAGGTACCAGACAATGTGAACTGCTCATCACATATCCCTCTTTCCTTAGTTAATAGTAAGCTAGGGCAGCTGAGCTGTCTCCCCTCCCTCCTACAATTTCCCACTAAGCAGACAGCTTGGGGTGTTTTCTAGCAGGCAAAGAGATCTCTCCTGTAAAAGATAGTATAGCTAGATATAACTGGCTTTCCACCTGAACCCCAGAGTGTACACCCTGGAGTGACATCCATCATTTCAGGAAGCCCTGCAATCTAAGCAGATAGTGTGCAAATTTTGCTTGTTTATTTTATCAATATATTTGTAATCAATAAAGCATTATCTATAATGGTAGTGTTTTTTCTTCTACTTTGAGTAACCTGGAATATAAAGTAGGGTGCCTAGTTGGACCAGGCTCCTGGGATTCAATGTAATTTCTCTGACCCCCTACCCATGTGTCTTTGAGGGTCCCAATCTTGTATTATTAAAGCATTTGTTGTAGGAGCTTAGTAAGGGAAGAATAAGCATGAAATAAAAGCAAATGTCACTTTAAACTCTTGCTACTTTATAGGTTCTCAGAATATGCTTGGTTTAATTGCTCAAAATTTTAAGATTGCATTGTCTAGACAATCTAGAACAGAGAGCTATGCTTGCTTCTTACAAGGTTGATAGGTGATACTGCCTTTTGAGTAATACACTCCCATTTGGATACAGATTGTATTGGCCAAGACAGTATGAGATCCCCGCTTATAGTACAGCAACATGGAAATGTCACAAGCAAGGTTGAATTTATCATAGCACCTATCCCAATCTAATGGCATTCGGGCTGCTATTTCACCCAATTTTGGGGATGTCTTCCCATTTATTGCAACTGTAGCTTGAATCAGAGTGTTAGCAGCAGTATGCCTATGAGAAGAGCTGGCTGGAACTGGGGGTCAGACTAGATGGCCCAGGAGACTTCTTCTGACTTGCTATTTTTCTGTGTTTCCATGTTATGTAATTTGTGCAGACTAGTATTTTGTTGCTGAGTCTGTTTAATGATAACAGATACAAACAGCTTTTAGTGGCTCCTTCACAATTATAAAGTTCTCCCTCTGGAAATCTGACAGAGATCAAGTCAAATGATATTTTAGAAAGCTATTTTCAGTTTCTAAGAGTATGGATCAGTTTTGGTTGCCTCAATCTACAGACCTTTGGCTGAGTTTTGTAGCATTTAAAATGTAAATAAAGGTATACTTGTGGATGGGCACTGTAGATGTGGCTTGCTTCATGTTTCTCTTTCCCTTTCTCTATTTCTGCATTTGGGTCTCATTTTCTGACACTCCCTTTTCACACATATTAACTTACATATGGGAAAGTAGGCTGACTTTTGTGATACATGGACATGATTTACTTGCCTTTTAGGGCTAGGTTGACAATTACAAATTAAACCACTTAAAAGAGTTGGGTGATAATAGAATGCTATGTAAATGGGTTTTTAGACAACTTGAATGTTGAGCACACTGCTTTTCACATTTCACAAGCACATTCCTTCTGCTAAGTTCATAATTATGATAATGTATACAAAATGAATTGAAAAACAGGTTAGGGTGTTTCTGCCACATATTCTTGAACCTAGCCATAGATCCATTCCTTAAAACTATCAGATAAAACCTGATCATATTCTGTCAGGATTAAAATCTTAAGTAAATGTTTCTATTGGCTGAAAGCCAGTCCAGAGAAGGATTTACTGGAACACTTTTGATGGGACAGAATAGTGGCTGATGTCCCATCTGTTTTTTCTTCATTACAGATGCTGATGCAAACCGAGAGCTTCCCCTCACTCAGCCACCTCCTGCTCATTCTTCCATCACTAGTGGCAGCTGCCCTGGAACCCCAGAAATGCGCAGACGCCAAGAAGAGACTATGCGAAGACTTGCTGCACAGGTACTATTTTTATTTCTTTTAAAGGTCTTCTTTTCATTCTGTTTTTCACTTGTTGTCAGAACCTGACTTCCTGATGTAGAAGCAAAAGACTCAGTAAAAACTGTTACTGCAATAATTAGGTATAAAACTTTACAGACCTAATAAAGATTATTATTATTGTGATACGGTACCACTCAACAGCCAAAGTTCTCTAGACTGTGGTATCCTCTTTAGTTCATGATGCAACTTAGAGCACCCCCTTGAAATACCCTTCTTCTTCATGGTCTCTGTGCATCACACACATGGGCTCTGCACCTGTGTGGAGTCTGCTTTCAGGAAGATGCTGTAGCTGAGATGTTTGGCAGGAACTCTTCTCTCAACCCTGTCCCGACATGGAGGAAGGGTTCCTACAGAATCCCTCCGTTGTTCTTCAAGTGCCATTGTGGGTGCACTGCAAAGTTCTTCATATCTAGTAGCTATCCTCACCTGCAAACAACCCTTTAACCTCTCCTCCTCTTCTAAAACCTTTGTTCTTTTCCCTGTCAAGTTTCTTACCAACCCTTCTTTTTTCCAAGTCTCTTATGCCTTAAAAAAAATTGCATCTCTACCACAACTTTTTATCTTTGCCTCTCTGCTTCTTTTCCACCTTGCCCATCCTGTCTTTCCTATTCACTTCCCACCTTACAATGACATTCAAACCACTGTTTGGGGGGGCAGCATTGTGGGTGCCTCCCAAAAAAAAACACAAAATAGATGGCCATTCCTTATATTTCTTCTGCCTGGGAGACAGCCATGTGATGGAGCCCTGCCTGCATTGCTGGGCCTTCATCAATCAGTCTAGGAATAAATAGCTGGCTGCTATATCAGGACCCTTCACAGAGTAGACCTCCACATCTCCTGAGTCCCCCCCCCCACTTTAGAGGCCCTGGCAACTCCACTGACTCCACCTGCCTCAACCACAGCTGCAGTTCCTGCCATGGAATCCCCATCAATGCTGGACCATTCCCTCAAGCCAAGCAGGTCAAGGCAGGGAAACTCAGCAAAAAGGCAGAGGGTTAGGGTGACAGAATCAAGCAAGAGAAGGATGGTGGAATCAACTACGCAGACTCTGCTCACCAGTCTCCATCATGAGAGCTCTGCAACCCAAACCTTAGTACCAACCCATTAAACTGCTTTCACCATCTCCATCTGCAAGGGGGCGATTTGCAGCCTGTTGCTTCTGCCACCTGAGTGTGTGCCCCTCGGTAGCCTCTGAATCAAGACATACCGCTCCATCATCCTTGATCCTATCAGAATCTCTACATGCCAAGCCTGAACACTGGTCATGCTCTACTCTATCAGACTGGGATGGAAGGTTGGACTGGTCATTACCATCCACACACAGAATAGTAGTGGGACTGCTATTGTGGTGGGACTGCTGTGGAGACTGATAAGCATCCTACTACTCACAGTGCCATGGGGGGCTTTGGCCCAACCCATACTTGGCCAACTGAGAACACTCTTGCACAGAGGCATCCCTGACATCACACTCTTCCAGGGCCCACTGTGTCAGAACCACTCCAGTCTCACAGGCCTTGCATGCAGCAGCATCCTCAAGCACCCTACCAACATCTCAATGATGCCAAACATCACCTGTGACTGCCTTAAGACCTCACCTCCTCAGAGGCAACACCATGCTTCTACTCCAGGTATTTGCAATACAAAAAGGGATTTCTTATGACCTTTGCCCCATATTAGAGGTGGCCATAAAGCACAGCACAAGATGATCTTACCGTGCCAAGTGGAAAATCTTCTCCAGCTTTGTTGCCCAACTCAGCTTCAACCTGACCAGATGTTCAATACAACAACTCCTCCTCTTCCTGAATTCCCTATTTCAACATGGACTCAAGGCAGTGTCCATTCACATCTATGCAGCAGCAGTCTCAGCCTTCCAGTCTCCAATCCAGGGGTTCTCCACTGTGTCTCACTGCTTTACTCACCAGTTCCTCTGAAGCCTCAAGAACTTTGCCCCTCCCTCGTCTTCCCCCCAACACCAGCCTGGAGCCTCTCCGTCATGCTCCAGACTGTCACAAAGAAGCCATTTGAGTCCATGGGCACAGTGAAACTAAACCTACTCTCCTGGAAAACCATCTACCTGGTAGTGATCATTTGGCCTACTGTTCCAGCAACCTGGCTGCTCTACAAATAGACCCACCATACCTGAACTTCCGCAAAAGGAAGCTCCACCAAGATCCCCTCTTCCTTCCCAAAACTAGTCTCAACTTTCTAGCTCAACAAGGACATTGTCCTGTCAGCTTTCTTCGCATGCCCCCACCCCGCAAAAAAAATCTAGCCAAAGCAGCACCGTACACTCTTATGTGCAGAGAGTCCTGGTCTTCTACAGATCACCTCTCACAAAGACTGTTCATATGGTACAGTGACAGGAATAAAGGCTTTCCAATATCCTCGTAATGGCTCACCTGACCCTGACCTCTCCCTAACCTATTCGGCCCATTAAGGGGTCACTCAGTACAAGCAACAGCAACCTGTACAGCACTCCATGCTGGCATACCCCTATCTGACCTCTGCAAGGTACGTAGCCACATGGTCAAACCATCAACCTTCAATAACACACTACTGGCTCAATGTGTGTGCCAGAACAGACAGCACCTTCAGCAGAGCAGTTCTCTCCTCCACCCTACAGTAACAATGCCACCTCCCTCCAGCAGGTAAAGTTGCCATTCAGCTATATGTATGATGCACAGAGACCATGAAGAAGAAAATAAGGCTGCTTACCTATGACTATCATTCTTTAAGTGGTAATCCATGCATTCACACAACCCACTTTCCTTCTCTTTGGTGACATCTATCAATGTTGTAGCCATCCTAACTGCTGCACAGGTGGGATACTGGACCCTCTTCCTCAACACAGGACCACAGTGTCAGTGTCAGGTCACTTGAGTTGAGGAATTGGGCAGGAAACTCTTCTATATACTGGGGTCGGGGAGGACTTCCCACCAAAACATCTCAGCTATAAAATCTTCCCTATAAAAGGCTCTGTGCACATGCAGAGCCCATGCATGTGAATGCACAGATAACCACTCGAAGAATGACACTTACAAGTAAGCAACTTTACTTTTCCTGCAGAGTCCTCCTCCTGCCACACTGTACCCATGGAAAGCATCTCTAGTCAAAAAAGAGGGTACTCTGAAGGTCAGGTTTACCAGCTGTAAAAGATAGCTCTTATCAACATCCTAAATTTCACCCTCTCTCAGTTTATAAGCTAGTGGAAAGCCAGGTAAAATTATCAGGTATCTGGCTTCCCATTGCAGGACCTAAGTCTGTAGCTTCCCTTCTGACTCAGAATTGGTTCATAGGCCATAACTTCTCCCAAACTGAGGCTGAGTCTCACTTCATTACCCTCCTCATAATAGCCTCCTCTTACCAACAAGTCCGCCAGGCCTAGTTTGCTATAATATAGCCCGTGGAAATGATTGACAGACAGAGATACACACACATTTTGTGCAGATTCCCAAATCCACTAAGTATTGCAAATGCTGTGGTGTAAGTGAAAGTCTGAAATCTGGGCTAGTTCAAACTGCTCCTCTTCATCAATCATGACCAGCAGTGGAGAGGGATCTGGAACTTTGATGGGATCTCAAGAAACCACTGGTGAAAGCAGAGATTGGTGAACCCAAAGAGTGAGAGGCAAGTGCAAGTTACGTGGTTCAGCATTCATCTTCGTAAGCCTTTTTGCCCTGATCTATTTATTCGTGCAATGACTGTTGCAGAACTCTAGTTCCTAAAGAAATACCTCCATTTGTGGCACACTAGCAGGTGCTAAGCCTGAAGGGAATGACTGGGGTTGGTAACCATATTGGCAGGAACCATATTTACAAAGGGACAGGAAGCTTTGATTGTAGATGTTGAAGATCATTAAAAGGCTGGGCTCAGCTTTCTGTCCATAAAGTCTCTGAGGCTTCAAAGGCAGCAATAAAGTGGAGGTCTTTCTCCCAGCTATAAGACTTCAGTGCCCATCTCATTTACTACTGCCTGCGTCAACCTGGTCATCTTTTTGCTACCAAATTAAGATAGACCTTTATCTCAAGGCCTCAAGATATACATGAATAACTGAGGGCTTACACATCCCAGGTATTTTACTGGTCTATTCATTATATACCTCTTTATTTTCCTCCAAAGAGCCCATAGTGCTCCTCTTCCTGAGAGTCAGTGAATGGCCCAAAGCTTCAGGGTTGACTGGAGATAGGAGTTCAGGGCTTCTCAGTCACAGTCCGTTACACCACATTGGCTCTTCAGTCCAATGTGGCTTTTTTATAACCACATTGTTGTAGCCCTTGTAGTGGACTGTGTCTTTAAAAGTTCCTAGGTTTAGGATGCTCTCTTCCCAACTGCTTTTTTCCTCTGCTTTTGCTTAACCCATAGCTCTTGTAGTGCTGCCTTACCAGTTTTTGGACTATAGATAGGTGAAACCAGCCTTTGGGCACTGGATTACTACTGCAACTGATTTTTGTCTTTCTGCTGTGAGGAGGCCCTTCAGACATTATTAATTGGTCAATATTGGGGTTAATAAGGGAATTGGAGACCAAAGAGTAGTTTACCTTCCCAGTTCTCCTTGATCTGTTTAGTCTTGAGGGTTTGGCTTGGCAAGCCTCCTTTCTCCCCTCTTATGTCTCAGGATCAACCCAGCTGACTACTATATGGAACAAACTAAAATTAATCCAGGTATGAGAACCAAACATTACTTGTTGTGCCTCCGTATGCTGTCCTGTGCAAGTAGGTGCACAGACTTGCTGCCCAAGTGACTTCAGGAGAAGCAAGGTTCTTTTGAATGGGAATGTTGTTCACCAAGGGAGTGGCCTGGATATTGAAGCCACCATTGTCCTGGATCTGTCTCCCTTGAGGGGGTAAAGACAAAGATGCCCACAAAAGCAGAAAAGTCTACACATGTTGTTCTTTTAGAAATCCAGAGTGGAACTTGAAGCTGTGGTCTTATGACCCAATATACCAAGCAATGTTTTCTATCTATTACTGCCTGTCTTAGCAAAGAGCTGTGCTTTAATTCTTCAAATGGTATGGCAGTTGCAGTATTTTTAAAGGATTAATTCTTCATTCTTCCCAGTTCCTATTGGCACATGCCTTTAGCATAGGATTCATTTTCTTGATCAAGTGAATGAAAACTAACAAGCAAGTGCCTCTTTCATTTCATATATGTCCACTGAGGAACTGATGTTTGTTCCCTTTTTTGTAGGTTGTTGCTTATCATTACTGCCAAGCAGATAATGCTTACACCTGTCTTGTGCCAGAGTTTGTACACAATGTAGCAGCCTTGCTCTGCCGCTCCCCACAGTTTGTTGCCTACAGAGAGCAGCTGTTGCGGGAACCACATCTGCAAAGCATGCTTAGCCTACGATCCTGCGTACAGGATCCCCTGGCTTCTTTCCGGAGGGGAGTTCTGGAGCCCTTGGAAAGTCTTCATAAAGGTAATGAAAAACATGAGGCAAAATAGAAATAGTGCTTCAATATTTGATAGCAATATATGACTGAATCCTGACTTTAAACCATCTTAACCATTTTTTATGTATATATATCTCCCACTTCTCAGAACGCAAGATCCCCAATGAAGATTTCATCATATTGATTGATGGTTTAAATGAAGCTGAATTTCACAAACCTGATTATGGGGACACAATAGTGTCTTTCCTCAGCAAAATGATAGGGAAATTTCCATCCTGGCTGAAGCTGATTGTGACAGTTAGAACAAGTCTACAGGTAGGTTGAGAAGTAGTTATTTTAGTTTTAAATTCAGTCCTTAAAGTCAAAATATGGACAGCTATTTGTATCTGTACTTTGCCTGAATCCTAATAAATCTTTTACCCTCTTATCACCAAAACCAAGACTTTGAGGGGTAACAGGTAAGTTTGCAAGAGAAACATTACATTTTGAGTTCATGCTAGTGGGATTTCAATGCAGTGTTCTGAGTAAAGCCTGTAATTTTGCTGAACTCTCCTAGGGATACAAGGGGCTTCAGAGAAGCTGAAGGGACCCTAGTGGAAACTTTAGTCAGTTGTTCCCCAGGGACCAAGAGTGCTCAGGAACTGAGGACACTGAATTTGTTTTTTACTCTCGGTGGTAGCAGCCATTATAAATAGATGCTACTGTATCAGGCCTTGCATCCTCAGATGAGGTTGCTTACTGGTGCCAGGCTGTCAATCCTCTAGTCCTCTCAATTGGTTCCAAAGACTGTGAACTGATCATTCTTCTTTGTAGCCTCTGTGTATCACACATATGGGCTCTGGGCTGGGTGGAGCTCAGTTTGGGAAACTATAGCTTAGGGATCCCTCCTTCACTGTCCCAGCATGTATCCTTTGAGCTTCATGGTGAACTTTTCACATTGTTTGCTGTTCATAGAACAATTGCTGATGTGTTTATTATTCTGCTATATCTTTCTGTCCTGCCATTTTTCTTACTGTATTGGTTCTTTTCTGTCCACAATCTCTGCAATCACTGTGAGGGCCACAGTGTGTGGATGGGTGCTTGTTATGTCAGTAAACAGCCTCCTCCTGGCAGGTGTTCACTGTATCTTTCCTAACTGGGAGTGGACACACCAAGTAGAGGCTTGAACACATGGTTAGGCCTTTAAAAACATACAAGTTGTAGTAGCTCTGAGGTTGTGGGCTTCTCTTTGGAGGAATGCCTTTGAAACTGTGGAGCTGTTGGCAGGAAGCAGGACAATAATGGTAAATATTGTCTTTAGGTCTCCAACTTCCTTTTTTTTTTTTTTTTGTCCTTCCATCACCCCACTTTAGAACTTGTCTGGCCTCCTGTTCTATCAGTTTTTGTTCATAATATTTGAAATTCTTGGATCCTTTTCATTATATGGGAGTATTACAGGATGGAACTTGACACTCTCCCCCTAACAGTGCCATTAAGGTTACAGCCCCATCACCAGCATTGTTGAAGAAGTGGATACTTTTCTTGTGAAAGCTGTCATACTATACCACATTCCCACATATTAGTTTCACAACGGTTTCTATACCAGATTCACCATATCAGAGAAGAATGGAAGACTTCAACTAATCTGAAGGATCTGAAGGACGATATTTCCATATTGCCATGCAATCAAGAATATCAATTTTCTTTTCCATTTTACCATTGAGTCCAATATCTACGACTTTTGGATGTTGTGCTTTGGACTTGCCACCACACTAAGTGTCTTCAATGAGTGCATGTTTGTGGAGGCTTACCTTCATATCCAAGGGCTGGATACCCCTATATTGACAACTAGGTGCAGGTCTAAAAGAGAGGAGATCATTTGTACTGTCTCCCTGACATTTTTTATAGAAACTTACTCTGTATCTGAATGAAGAGAAAGCTCACTTGAACCCATCTTAGAGAAACCAGTTCATTGGGGTAATCTTGGATTTTGCAGTGAATCAAGATTCCTTTCTCCGTGTCAACATTGGCATGCTGTGTAGGAAGTTTATTTCATCTTTATTTTAAAGGTGTTATTCCATCCCACCAACCTGTAGAGTTTTTGTTGTATTAATGCTACAGATAGAGAAGCTTAAACAGTTTTAAACATACAGGCCTTGCCACAGATGTGCCCTACAAACCCCGTTTGTAGAGAATAACCTAGCTCGTGACACAATTCATTCTAAAACATTCAAAACTTGCATACACAAAGGGCTACATTTTATAGGTTTTACTGAAGGAAAGCACTGCAACAAATTAATACATGAAAAATATAAGGAAAAACTACCATCTTATGCCTGTGCATTTGATTTCTTTTTCCAAAATGAAAAACTTTAGAGTCTATAGAGTGCATTAGCAAATAAAAAATACATAAAGAGGGTCAGTTCAACCCTCTTTTTACCTTATCCTTTTGATTATGGTTTTGAGAGGTAATTTGAAAATTTGACCTTAACTTTATTTTAATTTAGTTTAACTGTATCCCACAGGGACATTTAACAGAACTGTACTTGATATAACTAAGAACTGGTGCTTTTTTTCTCCTCCTCCTCAGTCCCTTTCCCTTTTGTGTTATGTCTTTAGGACTGTATACCTGAGAACAGGCACTGTCTTGTTATTGATCAATTTAAATCACTCTTGGAATGTCTTTTGACTTAAGAGCAGAGTAAAAACTAAATACATATTAATATACAGTAGTCCCATTTGGTGCCAATATGACAGCAACACCATGTGTAGCCTCTGATTTTTCCTTCAGGGAGGTGAAAATATGGCAAGATTCATACCTCAGTGGGAGATTAAATGTATTCATGTACCATCTGATGCTCTGGAATGTTATTCTTTTCTCTCTCTTTTTATAGGAAATAATTAAATTATTGCCCTTCCATAGAATATTCCTGGATAAACTGGAAGAGAATGAAGCTATAGATCAGGATCTCCAAGCCTATATCCTACACCGCATACACAGCAGTTCTGAGATACAGAATAACATTTCTCTGAATGGCAAAATGGACAACACAACCTTTGGCAAACTGAGTTCTCATCTCAAAACCTTGAGTCAAGGATCGTACCTGTACCTTAAGCTCACATTTGATCTTATAGAAAAGGGCTATTTGGTGTTAAAAAGTTCCAGCTACAAGGTAGTTCCTGTTTCCCTTTCAGAGGTGTATCTACTGCAGTGCAATATGAAATTCCCAACACAGTCTTCCTTTGACCGGGTAATGCCTCTCTTGAATGTGGCAGTGGCATCTCTGCATCCTCTGACTGATGAGCATATTTTCCAGGCCATCAATGCAGGGAGTATTAAAGGTACCTTAGAATGGGAGGACTTTCAACAGAGGATGGATAACCTCTCCATGTTTCTTATCAAGCGCAGAGATATGACCCGAATGTTTGTCCATCCATCTTTTCGAGAGTGGCTCATTTGGAGAGAAGAAGGAGAAAAAACCAAGTTTCTCTGTGACCCAAGGTAAGTAACCCATCAATTCTGACAAGGAAAGCTGACTGAGAGATCATGTCAAAAGTGACCCTAGGTGATGATACTGAGATACAACTTTAAGAAAACTAGCACAGCGCTTTCTATATTTATACCATAACTCAGCATTGGCTGAGGATAAACAACATTGCCTGAAGCAGGAATGGAAAATTAGTTGATAATAACAGTTCAGTGATCTGCATCTATCTGTGACCATTCTACTTTATTTATGGAGGACTGATGCAAGGAATGTGAAAGGACATTGGCAAGTAGGCAGTCTTTGAGGTCATGCTGCTTGCCTTTGATGAGAGGAAGGGAAATTTTTAAGATATTTTTGAGAAAAACATGAACACCATGCAAGATGCATCAGTGGCACATACATATGTCGGAACATGAGTCTGCCTCAGTCACGTATAAAGCAGGAAGTGGGAAGATGTAGTTTTTAGAGCAAAAAATATGGGATGGGTGGAGGAACTGAAGCTTTCCCTAAAATTTTAATTCATTTTACTTATTTCTGTACTTCCCAGTAGAGAAATCTCTCTCAGTGGCTCACAAAAATTAAAATACAAAATGCATAAAATAAGATCTTTAACATAAAAATGTAAAACAGTTCCTACAAATAGTTAATACAATATTGGGCTATGATTGAAAATAATCTTTTGTTGGTTGCCATCTTCCAAGCCTCCTTTCAAGAAGACTCAGAGAAAAGCTTCATATGACAATTGTAGTATTTGGGTAGGTTCATATTAGAGGAGCATTAGGTAATGTTGTCCTGAGCTGTCTAAGGGTTTATAATTGAATTGTCTTAGAAACTATCAGTACTCAGACTTTCTGGTTTCCATTGTTATTCTAACTGTGGTATTTGCAGAAGCTACAGTCTCCAGTCTTCCAGGGCAGACCCATAGGGAGTGCTTTGTGTAGATCATTTTGGAGCTCCTCACACTCCTTTTGGTTTAACAACTAAATAATTCCCTGTCATCAGCAAACTTGGTCATAGAATCATAGAATAGTAGACTTGGAAGAGGCTGAGTAGGCCATTGGGTCCAACACCTACTCAGTGCTGGACTCCCAGTTAAACCATCCTTCTCAGATAGCTATCAAGCTGACACTTGAATGCCTCTTGAGAACCTACAACTTCCCTAGCTAATTGGTTCCATTGTCATTTGCTCTAATGATCACATTGATAGGAAAATAGTCAAGGAACACCTCATTACTTTGAGTTCAAATCTCTAGAACTGAGTGCTAGGCTGAAAACTACAGAATCAAATTCAGTAGGGATACATACTAAGCTCTGCACCTAGGAAAAGGGGACCAAAGCACACCTAAAAGTTGGGAAATACAAGGCTCAACAAGTGCGAAGGATCTTGGAATTGCTGTAAATCACAAGCAGAATATGAGTCAACAATGTGATGTGGCTGCAAAAAAAGGCAAATGCTACATTGAGCTACTTGAATTGAAGCATTAGTTCCAAATCATGTGAAGTACTGGTTCCCCTTTATGCAACATGGGCATGTTTAAGCTGGAGAAAAGAAGACTGAGAGGATGTATGATGGCATTCTTCTGGTACTTGAAAGATTCTCACACAGAGGAATGCCAGGACTCTTCTTGATCATTGCAGAGTTACAGGAATCCAGATTCCTGCTGAACCTCAGGGAAAAAACCTCCTGACTATTAGAGTAATATGACAATGGAACCAATTATCTAGGAAGGTTGTGGAGGCGCAGATGTTCAAGATGCAACTGGTCAGCCATCAGTTAGGGATACTGTTAGCAGGTCTGGAGAAAGGGGGAATGTCAAACTCCCCTTGCTCCATTGCTTGCATCAGTTGGACCACAGTTGTTTGGATGGATTTTAATTGAAAGCTTCCCTAGTTACATGGACAAAAGATCTATTTAAACTTCAACCAAAATAGGGTAATTAATGCTCCATAAGCAATATCATGTTTTACGGTATACATCACAGAAGGGTTCTTCTTCCCAGGACATAACTGCTGCCTTCAGGAACTCCTGAATGAGTAGCCCATGAAAAACCTACAGCAGTCCCTTGTGCTGGCTTGAATCTAACACAAAACTCTGTTCAATCCCCAAGTCTTTTGTGCTGTCCAAAGCAGAACTAGCAAGTTGCTTATTTAGTCCAACCCAGGGGCTACTGATAAAAGCTTTCTTTCTCACAAGGAGGCAGAGTTAAACTGCCTGTAATCTGACTCTGCACCCCAGCCCAGGAACTCAGCTTATTTGTAGAATCTTCTAAATCATGTACACCCCTGCACTCTCTTTTTGCCCATCTTTCCACATGCCCTAGATTTCTCCCACCGTCACTGCAGTTTCACCTGAGTGTCCTTCCCTTGCCCTCTCCTCATCTTCCTTCTATCCTCCCACTTTCCCCTTCACTTCCTTTCATCCCTGCCCCACTTAAGGTGTTGCTCATTTTGGGTAGGATAGCAAACTTCAAGCTGCACAAATAATGTGACATCACTGGCTTGAGGCATTTCTTTCACCAGGTGTCCTTTCCCTGCCAGTTGTGTCATCCAAAAAGCCTGAGGCTGCAGGCACCATCCATAAGGCAGTCAACTTGTTGGAATTCCAGTAAGAGGTGGCAAACCCCACTGCCTCTTCATAGTTGCTTTAACTTTTAGATCTTCATTGAGTAGGCAGCTGGACCTGATGGCCTTATTGCCTCCTCCTCCTTCCATCTCTATTATTTTGTGATTTCACATTATCAGTTAACTTTAATAGATTAGTGAGGGAGGACTTTCCAGCATGTGGAAACCATGCTGATTCTTTTTTTAGCAGTACTTCTCCTTCTGGATGCTTACTAATCCTATCTTTAATAATGCTTTCAACCAATTTCCTCAAAACAGACATTAAGTTAACTGGCCTGGATTCTTTTTAGAAATTGGTGTAACATTGGCTGTTTCTCGGTCCTCTAGAGCTTAGGCTGATCTTAGGGACTTAATACATATTTTTGTAGGATGGTCAGCAATTTCATATTTGAATTCTTTAAGAACTCTAGAATTAATATCATCTGGGCCTGGTGATTTGTTTTGTCAATACAGTTGAGAATTCTATCTTAAGACATCAGTACTTGCCTTGGTTCCTCAGACTTCCTTTCTGAAAACATTTGTTTAGGCACAGGTATCTGTCCTGTATCTTCTGCAGGTGTCTGTCGTGTATCTTCTGCAGGTATCTGTCCTGTATATTCTGCAGTGAAGACGGTTGTAAAGAATTGGTTCCACTCCTCTGCAATCTCTTATCCTTTGTTAGTGCACTTTTAACTCCATTATCAGCCAATGGTCCACTGCCTTCTAGGTGTTTTCTTGATTCTTATATATTTATTGTTGACCTTGATGTTGTTAGCAATATGCTCCTCAAATGCTTTTTTGTGTCTCTTACCTGCTTGCGCTTCCCTTAAGCAAGCTAGTGATCTCTTTTTCTCATTTGATCAAGACTTCAATTTTCTGAAGCCTTCTTTTCTCAAATAGCTTCCTTGACATGGCTCAGTAACTATGCTGGTGACTTTCTGACTTACTGCTCTCATCCCTAACTTGTGGTATGCATGGTATCTCAGTTTCTATTATTGTGACTTTTAGGACTCTCAAAAATTTTCAAGAATTTTTTTCTCTTTACTCTCCCTTTCAGCTTCCTTTTTACCAGTTCCCCCATTTAGAGAAGTTTTTTTGTTTGAAGTCAGATTGACTGTTGGCAATCTTCTATATAAATGTATATTAAATCTGATAGAACTGTGGTCACTATTTCCACTCCATTTGGTCCAGTTGGTTCTCATACTAGGTTCTGTGCAAACTTACTAATGATTAAATCGAGTATTGCTTCCATTCTTGGAAGTTCAATGACCCATTGTTCTAGGGCATAGCCACTTAGAGCAACAAAAAATGTAACCTTGCTGTCAGAACTGGAACCACTCTTCCTTCTTCTGAGGCTTCTCCGATTTCATTTTTCATCACAAGCTCACCCCAAGCTTTCTGTTCTTAGTTCAAAATTAGTTTTGGAGCCAGGTATTGTTATGTACACTAACTCTGTGGAGTAGTTCACATCCTTTAGATATTCAGATCTGCTGAACTCTACCCTGTTTAAAGTACAGAGCAATGTTTCCATTAGCACACCCCTCCCTGTGCTTCCTATAGAGCTTAGATCCATGACTGCATCCCACTTGTTCTCTCAATTCCATCAGTTCTCCATAAAGTCCACAGTATCTAGGTTTTCATTTAGAATCATAGAATAGTAGAGTTCAGAGTAGCCAGAAGGCCATTGGGTCCAATCCCCTGCTCTGTGCAGGACACCAAGTGAAACCATCCCTCTCAGATGGCTATCCCATTGTGTCCTGAATGCCTCTAGTGTGGGAGAACCCAAAACATCCCTAGGTAATTGGTTCCATTGTCATACAGCTGTAACAGTCAGGAATTTCTGCCAGAACCTGGCTTCCTGTAACTTGAACCCATTATTCTGTGTCCTGCACTCTGGTATGATCGAGAAGGGATCCTGGCCTTCCTCTTTGTGACAAACTTTCAGTTATCTGAAGAGTGCTATCATACCTCCCCTCAGTCTTCTCTTTCTGATGCTGAACAGACCCAGGTCTTTCAATCTCTCCTCAGAGGGCTTTGTTTCCAGTCCCTGGATCATCCTTGTTGCTCTCCTCTGAATTCCTTCCAGTTTGTCTGCATCTTTCTTAAACGGTGGAACCCAGAACTGGACACAGTCCTCCAGATGAGGCCTAACTGGTGCTGAGTAAAGGGGAATGAGTAGTTCACATGATTTAGAAGCGATACTTCTATTTATACAGCTTAAAATAGCATTTGCCCTTTTTGCAACCACATCATATTCTGTTTGTCATCTATAACACTTCCAAGATCTTTCTCACTTACAGTACTGCTTAGCCAAGTAATGATACCTTTGCTTTGCTTTTTTCCCCTTTTTATTTGAAAAGCAAGACATTTCTGGCTGAACTCATTTCCAATTGAATGAAAATATATGTTACTGTTAATCTTGGGAGTAGAGATACTCTATTCAGTGGACAGTGCAATAGAAAATAGGTTGTTGAATGGGACAAACCAACAAAACCTGGCTGATTTGTGAAAAGATGTGTTCTGGAAGGCTAAGTTCTGTTGTGTGTGATTTAAAACTATTTGGACTCTTAAGTATGGATTACTTAATTACTCTGATTAAGTATGGATTATTCTGGGCATTAATTTATGAGCATTTCTATAACTCTAAGAACCTGAGCCCAATCTGAAGCTAGCCTTTGTGTTGTTTTTGTTGTTTATAAACAGGCTCATCCAATAGTTTAGGCAACACAGTGGGTCTTAACGCTTTGTGCTCTTTCTGTTCTGGTGGCCTCCCTGCATTCTTATTAAGAAGTATGACAGGGCCACTACAGCTGCACTTCTAGCATGAGAACTGTAGTCCTTACCTTTGCATGTCCTTCTCCATCCTCTACAGGAATCTATTTAAAGCCTTTTTAGTCAAACTCACCATTCTTCAGGTGGACACAAGTCTTCCAAGTCTATCTCTGACCAACATAAACCATGGTACCAGAAATCAAATCTCTCTCAACACCATCTTAATAGGCTGCTGTGATAATAAAAGTACCTCCAATAAAGGGCTTAGCAAAATCCCATATCAGAAGAAACCATGCAGCCCAAAATTAATAATTCAAAATATCTCCTTATTAGATGTTTTAATGATTCAAATACTTATTGTCTATCTTATTCATTATCATAGCAAAAACCCAAGAAATGTGTACATGAACAGAGATCCAATTCATACGCTTTGTGTATCAAATCTAGTGAATCCTTAAGCAAATTTATTCTGGAGTAATACCTATGTGAAAAGGAATAAATGTTTTAAAACTCTTTTTGCATAAGATTGGAAGTATATCCATATACTGAAATATATAGTTGAAATATCATGCCAATATTTTCCTGGAAGAACTTGTACAATCTTTTTCTGTTCATCTTCATCATGCCATTTCCTCCCATAATTGCATCTCCTAAACAAAGACTTATAATTGGTAAATTTATTCAGATTTAGCTCATACATATTTACCAATTTTATTATGGTATCAAGACTCAGAAATTTAACTTTATTTATTTACAATATTTGTACATAGCCTTATATCTAAGCAAATTCCAGAAGCTGTAAAGAGATATGTATCTTTAACATATAGCGCGATTCCACCTCCCTTTCTCTTCCTTCTGTTATAGCCATTTATGTGGATAGTTGCAGTTGCAGAAACATAGAAAGGTAGAAACTGAGCAAGTCAGAAGGGGTCTCCTGAGCCATCTAGTCTGACCCCCAGCTCCAGCTGGCTCTGCTCATGACATGCCTACTATGTGCAATCTGAAAGACTTGATAAGTTCAGAGGAGAGGGGTGAGGCTCTTTGCAAGTTGAAGAATGCAAGAGAAGCTGTGGGGGAAAGGAACTGAAGTATCATTGAGCTGCTGAATCCCCTTGTGTTCTTCCACCCATCTAATTTCCTGCCTCTTTCACCCCAAAGGTCAAGCAAGTTAAGGGTTTCCTCTTGTCACCAAGAACCCTGCCCCCATTGCTGCAGTGCAATCAATCATGCAGAAAGAAACAGGGAGAAGAGCAAAGAGCCAGTGCAGCCTCTTGCAAGTACACAGAACAGCAGTGACAGAGTGATGGAGGAACGTAACTCTCTGAGGTCCCAAGCAACTCTCTGAATGCCTTATCACTGCCAACATCACAACCACACCCCCGTAATCCTCCCTCCTGAGAGATAATGGAATTTACTGCTTTGACAAAAGTACATTAGCATTTGGTGCTGAGTTCAAAGTGATAGTAAAAATGATACCACATTTTCCGGGTTCAGAAAAAATGCAAGAGAAGCAGCCAAAATATGGGGGGACAGTCATTGAATGAGAGCAACATTGTGAGAAGAACCTGCTAACTTCCATGAGTGAAGGAACATGAGAGCGCAATAAATGCATCATGTAGGGAAGTCTTTATAATCTCAGTAAAATATTGGCAATGTACCGTTAGATGTTCAAAGGACCCTGCTAAGTCACTCAGTTTTGTTTCCAATCACTCAAGCTTCTTTCAGATGAAACATCTGAGATGGATGGTTTAACTTGGCGTCCTGCACTGAGCAGTGTGTTGGACCTGATGGCCCTCTGGCTGCTTCCAACTCTACTATTCTCTGAGACTATGGAACCAGGTTATGCTTCCTTCACCCTCTTCTGGTTCTGAGGGGAGGGAATGCTTCTTTTGGATCCCAAATATAAACAGTTGCCCTGTGCACACTTCTGTTGATGAGTCACTCAAACAAGCCAGGAGCTAGTTGCCTCTACTAGCCATTCGTTCTGAGAGAAGCAAAGCATGCAGCTCTATGCTGTTGTTGTTACATGCTGTCAAATTATCTCTAACTTACGCTGACCCTATAAATGAACGCCCTCCAAAATGGGCTGTTTCTGACAGCTAGGTTCAGCTCTTATAAGCTCAAGGCTGTGACATCTTTTATGGAATTGAGCCATTTTCCTCTTCTTTCTCCACCTCTGACTTTCTCTAGCATTATTATCCAGTGAGTCTTGCTTTCTCATGTTGTGCCTTAAGTACGACAGCCTCATTTTCATCATATTTAGTTCCACGGGTAGTTCTGGCTTGCTTTGATCAGGGATCCAGCTGTTCATCTTTCTGTCAGTGTAGAGCATTTGCAAAGCTCTCTTCCAGCACCATATTTTAAACACATCAGTGTTTTTCCTGTCAGCTTCCATCACTGTCTAGCTTTCACACTCATACATAGTGGGAATAAAATAGCGTGGGTAATTGTGACCTTAGCCTCCAGTAAAAGCTCCTTATGCAAAATTATCTTTTCTAGATCCTTATTCTAATATCTCAGTTACAGTTGATGTTTGAATTGATGAATGAGCCAAGGTATGCAACATATTTCATAATTTCAGTTTCTTCATTCTTGACCCTACAGTTATAATTTTTTCTGTAAACATGATTTTTGTTTTTATTGTTCAGCTGAAGTCTGAAAACCATTCTGTCTTTTCATATTCTATTCTAACGGTAGCTTCTTGTGCATGGTATAGGTTGCACTTCAGGAAGATTGAAGTGCTGAGGCACACTAATTTCTTTCAGAACCATGCATAGCTTCTTATGATCTGTATAAAGGCTTTGCTGTAGTCTATAAAACATGGTCTGATCTTCTTCTGAAATTCTTTGATATGCTCCAGTAGCCAGTGCACATTCCTTTTCGGAATGCAGCTTGAACATCAGGCTTTTCTTGCTCCATATAGGATAAAATTCTATGTTGCAGCACCTTGGGCATCACTGTGCTTACATGGGAACTGAGCATAATAGTCCAAGTGTGGTTGTACCAAAGATTTGTTTAAGGGAAATAAGTTTTGGCAGTTCTATTTTCTGTTCTGATCCTAATTATGCCTAGGATGAACTTTGCCTTTTTCACAAAGGGCAAACATTTTCACTGAGGTATGGAATTTCTGTGTTTCTATATGGAACAGGCTTTCAAGGGAGGTAGTTGTGGCCCCATCAGTGAGGGTGTTCAAGGAAAGATTAGACAACCACATGTTGGGGATTACATGAACAGAGCTGGCTACAGCCAGGGGTCAGACGAGATGGCCTGGGAGACCCCTTCTGAGTCATTTTGTTTCTATGTTTCTACTATTGAACCAAGATCCCTTTCTTGCTCAGTCACTGATAGTTCATATCCCATCAGCAAACCCTTGAAGCTGGGAATTTTTGCCCCAACATGCATGTTTGTTTGTTTGTTTGTTTGTTTATAAAAGCTTTTCTATTCCATCCCTATAGAACATCTTGGGACAGCTTAAAATAAATAGAACAGCCCCACAGCATCCAACCATAATATAGTAAAACCCCAATTAAACATTAAAATAATGGGAAAATAAAAAGGATTTTGCCTGACGCTGAAAAGAATATAACATCAGTGCCAGGAAAACCTCTCTGGGGAGTGTATTCCATAGTTGGGGTGCCACCACAGAGAAGACCCTCCTCTGGGTACTCTCCCTCCTAATCACCTTCAAGGAGGGCTCGTGGAGTAGGGCCTTCGTCTCAGATCTCAAGGGGCGGGAGAGCACATAGGGAAGAATATATAATATACTTGCTTATATTGAACTGTATTTGCCATTTTGATGTCCATTCACCTAGATTGGAGAGATCCCTTTGGAGCTCCTCACAATTCCTTTTGGTTTTAACCACTCCAAAAAGTTTAGTGTCATCATCAAATCTGACCACTTAATTCCTATTTCCAGAACATTTATGAATAGACTGAAAAGTATTGGTTCTAATACAGAACCCCATGGAATTCCACTGGTGATATATCTCCATTGGAAGAAGTTGCCATTTATTGCCACCCTCTGCCTTCTGTTCTTTAACCAGTTAGTGATCCATAGGAGGATCACTATAGTGATCCATAGTTTTAATTCCATGACTGCTTTGCTCGGAAGCCTGTGGTGAGGTACTTTATCAAAAACCTTTTGGATGTTCAGGTAAATCATGTCTACTGCTGGATCATCCCTGCCCTCTACATGCTTATGGGCACTCTCAAAGAACTCCAATAGGTTAGTGAGACAAGAGTTCCCCTTGTGGAAACCATGTTGATTTTTTCTTTCTTTTTCTTTCTTTTTATTTCTTGCAGCAAGCCTTATCCCTCTTTGTGTTTACTGATGCTATCGCTAATAATGCTTTCAACAGAACACATGTTAAGCTAACTAGCCTGTAATTTCCCTGATCTCCTCCGAATCCCTTTTTAGAAATTGGTGTTACGTTGGCCATTCTCCAATCCTCTGGTACAAGAGATAATTTTAGGGACATGTTTATTATTTTGGTAAGAAGGTCAGCAATTTTATGTTTGAGTTCTTTGATAACTTTAAAATTGATACCATCTGGACTGCGTGACGTGTTGACTTTCAAGTTGTCAATAAGTTTGAGAATTCCATCTTTTGTCACTATCTTCCTTAATTCCTCAGATTCCCTTCCAGAATACATAAGCTCAGGGACAGGTGTATGCTTCGCATCTTGTGCTGTGAAGTCTGATAAAAAGAATTCCTTGAGCTTCTTTGCAATCCCCTCATTCCCCCTTAGTGCTCCTCTAATTCCATTATCATCCAATGGCCCAACTGCATACTTAGCTGCTTTCTTTCTGTTGATATATTTAACGAATTATGGCAGCATATAAATGAAAGTATAAATAAAACAAATAAATAAATAAATAAATGCCTTGATATTGTTAGTAATGTGCTCCTCAAGCTTGTGGTCCTGTCTGTTCTTTTCATTTGGCAAAACTTCCATTTTTTTGAAGGGAGCTTTCTTTTCCCTAATAGCTTCCTTGTATTAACCATGCTAATGATTTGCTGAACTTCGTGCAGCCTTTTCTCACTTGTGGTATGCATACTATCTGTGCTTCTGTTGCAGTGTTCTTGAGTAATCTTCAGGTGCTTAGAAAGTTACACTTCTTACAAAGTGTACTGAGTTACACTTCTTAATTCCTCTCTTCAGCTTCTTCTTTACCAGTTTCCTCTTTTGAATTCAAATGCAACTGTGTTTGACCTCTTTAGCAATCTACCACCTATTAAATCTGATTCCAACATGGTCAGTGCTACCTAAATGGCTCAACATCTACATCCTGTACCATGGCCTGGGCAACCCTGCCTAGGACTTATTCCAAGATTGCCTTCCTTCTGCTAGGCTCCATGGTCAACTGCTCTAGGGCACAGCCATTTAGGGCATCAAGAAATGAAACTTGTTCTCTGGAACTGGAACATGCATTTATCCAATCAAAGTGTGGGTAGTTGAAGTACCCCATTATTCAGTACTGCCTTTGTTGAAGGCCTCTATGATTCCAGTTCCCGTCTCAAGATCAACCTGAACATTCTGGTTTGCTTCTTGCCTGTCCTTCGCTATTGTGTTTATTCTGTAAATTCTTTTTTTATTTTTCCATTCTTCCCTAGTAATGTTTCTGGTTTTGGTCCACAGTTCTCCTGGATTACTGTCAGCTGAGTTCAGTAATGCTATATGTTCCTTATATGAACTCAAGAATTTAAGAAATGTTATTTAAGATGTACTTCAGCACTATGCTTCTGTTAGTGACCTTTTTCTGATTTTCATTATTAAGGTTCATGGACACTACCACAATCTACCGCTGGTCTTGTTTTTGTTGGCAAGCATACAGTTTCTCCATCTTTTGCTTCCAATTATGTAGTCTGTTTGATTTCTATCTAGGTCATATGATGATGTCCATGAACATGTTGTCTGAAATATGTATTTTTGATGTTTAAAATGATGGCTTCACAGTATTTTATAAATAGTTCTCCTGATTAATTTCTGACCCTTCAACCCACATCATTTCTGCTTTGTTTCCTTCTTTTTGTGTTCCAGTCATGTATTATTCCCAGCATGTCTTGTTTTGGTGTGTTAATCACTTTCCTCTTGGACACCTGCATCAAATTCTCTATTCCTTCTTAATCTGTTCTTGAATGTAGAGTCCGTTATGCTGATGGGTTTTTGAAGAATTCTGACTGATATCGTTGAATAATAGCCCTTTATTGCTGTGCTACATCTTGCCTCAGTATTAGAGCCACTCTGTTTCTTCTGAATCTGCACTTTCCCAAATGAAATATTTTGGGTTTATCTGACTGAAAATAACTCACTACAATCCACTTTAGATCACTGACTCCAAGTATTGCAATGTTTAACTGTTTCATTTCTTGCTTTATGGTTTCTACTTTGCTTTAATCCACATTCCATCCCAATTGTATGTGTTGCATAGCATTAGACTTTCCTTTCGCCTCTGTGGTTGGCAGCCACTAGACTTCCTTTCTGCTTTGATCAAGTTGCATCATAAGTGACAGCACCAGTCATGCTTGCCTTGTGCTCTTCCCTGGTAGTTGGTTGAGTGTCTTCTTACCTGGGAAGCTCATCTTCTGGTGCTATCATTTTGGATTATTTCATTGTACAGTTTTCAAGGTAAGAAATATTCTGAGGTAGTTTACTGCTGCCTTCTTCTGTGCAGTACTTACCAGAGTTGTCTTGTGCATCACTGCCATTCTTTCCAAAAAAAATCTTCCACCAATGTTGCCTTCAACTGCAGCTGCTGTCCAGTGGCTGTCCTTCAAAATTTTTTCTACCTCATTATCTTTAGAGATATCCATTCTCTTCTGTTGATGCAAGCATTCCTCTTGAAATGGGTGGATGCATCTTAGACTGGTGTCTCAACTTTGACCATTCCAACTTGGGTGACCCTGTTAGGAGACCAGACTAGTGAGAGAGTCTTCCCCCAGTTGGCATTGTTCTCAGCTTCTCAAACTCGTATATCATGTTAAGATGGGTATCCAAGGGGGACTGCTGCTGCTCCATATGGGAAAAAAATGGGTCTGGGAGGATGGCTGCAGGTTGTATGGTGGAAAAACTGTTAGTAATCCCACTTTTCCTCCAAATTCCCTGGGACTGTATATTCCCTGCTGCTGGTTTATCCAATCCAGCATTCCTCCTTCCTTTTCTTATACCTCTGGCTGAACAGTTCCTGCTGTCCATGTATCTGCAGAGGGTAGAGGAAAATAAACTTAGTAGTGGATTTTCCCTAGCTAATATGAATTGAATCCAGACATCACCAATTCTCTGATAATCTTAATAGGATTATACATTTATTAAACTATTTAATTTCATATATCTTGTAAATATAAAGGTCAAAATGATAAAGTCTGTCATTGTCCGCACCTCTAAGAAGAAGTACCAAGCTGAAAGCACTTATGAATTCAAGATTATAATCACTGATCAAGTGATGCATCAATTACCTAACACTCCTGTCCATCTATTCAGCCTGCATATTTTCCAAATACAGTCTTGTAGTTTTGAGCTTACGTAATGAGTTCTACTAAGGGGCAAGCTAGATGCCAGTAATTGCCTCAAAGTTTCCTGTTCAGCATTCGGATACATGCAGAAACAAGCCATTATTGCTTCCAGCTAGAGGAAGGTAGACCTCAGCAACCCATTGCAGTGGGTTATTTATTTAAACTTCACTATTTTTCTAAAAGTATATAGAGCAGCACATAAAATATAACTGTGTCAAAGCAAGTATTTCTAATGAGTCTGAGTTGAAGGTGTGCTTTGAATATTGGGTAGTAAGGAAGTTAAATAATAAATGCTAATTTGGTACTCAGCAGAATTTTAGGAGAGAGATTGACAAGCAATTAAGCCTGTGATTATGAAGTACATTGAAGTGAAATGGGCACTTGACGGAGTTACATTCTTACTTGCTTTCCCATCATATTTTTTCTCTATTTTGTCTTTTATCTAGGAGTGGCCATACATTGCTCGCCTTTTGGTTTTCCCGTCAAGAAGGAAAACTCAACAGACAACAGACTATTGAGCTGGGCCATCATATTCTCAAAGCACACATCTTTAAGGTAGCAAGAAACCATGCAATGACATTTCCACCTCGAGGGCTAATTACTAGTGTGTAATTAGTGTGTAATTTCAAAAACACAAAAATAACTTTTGGACACCCACACTGATACCTTTAGCCTAATTAGCAAATGTTTTAGAGGAAGGCCCAACCTCCACCTTCCACTGCCAGAGAGAAGGAACTGATGTTTTGAAAGAGGGAGGAATTTATCCTGGGAACTGCTGCTGCATGACTCCTACTGTAAAACTCAGATTTATAGTTAATAAATCTGAACTGATGGCCTTATTCCATTACCCTCCCACCAAAAGTGAAATGCAGTCTGTGGATCAGAGTTAATTCTTTCAAAGTCCTTTTGCATATTCAACTTTTAAAGCCTGACTCAAAATTGGCAATTTCTGAAGAAACAAGCTCAGTTCTGTAACTCACTTGCTAAAAAAACTTGATGAATAAGTATTTATGTGTATACTGACTTAAGGAATATGGCTAAAAATATGCAAGGAGGATTTGCAGAGGTGTAGATAATAACTTTTCAAAAAGAAGGCCCTAAAAGAATTATCTTTGAAGAAAAGGAATGTCAAATCCATTCCTTTCTGAAGAAGATGTTAGCAAAAGAAAAAAAAAGAGAGCACCTTTTATTATCTTCATTATTGTAGAAGAAATTTTACTTTTGAGTAATACCCACTTCTTGTAATATATTGCCCACCTGACCAATTTGTAATAAATTGTGGTTCCATGTACCCTGAAATTTCTGTTTTATATTCAGGGGACTGTATTTTTTGAAAACAGTCAGACTTCAGTGCATTTAGAACAGATTATACAATCCTTGTTGTTCTGACATTGTTTGCATTTTATATAAAACTCAAACCATCCTCTCCAATACTTTGTTTTGTCTTCAGAAAATTCCCTTGACATTAAAAATCCTTGCCTATAGGTCCCCCATTGGTTATGGGCATGTAAAATGGAGGGGAGTGGAATGGTGCTTTGAATGATCAAATTTCAAATGTCTTTTTCAGGGTCTGAGTAAAAAAGTTGGGGTTTCCTCCTCAATTCTCCAGGGGCTTTGGATTTCCTACAGCTCAGAAGGTCTTTCCATGGCACTGGCCTCTCTGCGGAACTTGTACACTCCCAACATAAAGGTACTGGGAAAAGATCTTGGCCTTTAGGTACCAGATTGCCAGGAGACAAGTCCCTTGAGCTCTTAAAGAAGCAAAGACTCAAGAATCAGGCACATGTCAAAATAAGTCCAAATTCCTTTCCTGCTTGTAATTTTAGTATGTAGAAGGCTAACTTTTCTTTAGCAAAGCGTGGGGATAGAGAGAACAAAAAGTCCTGTGTTGTCCACTTCATGGTCTTGGGGGCAACAGTGGGAATAATAGACATAGTAGGACATGGAACTGAGGTGGACCTTAACCCCCCCCCCACTCCTCCTGCACTAAAATATGATTTTCAGGTTTTTCTGATTATGAAAGCAAGGTGGGGTTTTAGTTGAAGGATTTTTAAATGAAAGCTTGTGTTCTCGGGTTGTGGAAAACACATAGTTGGATTGGGGAGGGCTAAAGGGAAAGCAAAGGAGCTACTTGCATACTGCATAAGTCCACTTTCCTTGATGAATCCCTGAAATTGAAATCTTCAGTTTAGATTTTGATACACATAATTTGTATACCATGAGACTGCTGTTGGCCTGTTCAATGAGAATGGTCTCTTGTTGTGTTAGCAACAAACCAGGCATGACAATAATTGCGTGATGGCAATAACATTCTGATTTTTTAAAGTAAAGAACAGGTGTGAAGAGCCAGGGAGCATCCAGCACTACAGAGGATAGGGAGGGAGAAATTACTCTTTCCCGACCTGATGTTTTTATTAATGAAAACTCTCCCCTAGGCAAGCCTTTATTTGATTGGGGGGGGGGGGTGCAATAGCCCCAATAGAGGGTTTTTCCAATTCAAGTAGAAACTGAGAGTGATTATTTTTCTTGGGACCATGGTTGGTGGGGAAAGTAGCTAAAGTTTTAATAAATGTGAAGGAATTTTTTCATGTTTAAAGTGTATATGTTAATTGTATTCACACAATTAATGTCACATCTAGTTAGGCTTTTTGTCAAAACCCACCCTGCTTTACTTTTCAGTGCCTTGGGCAAATCCATAAATTATTTATCCCCATTTCAGATACCAATACTTCAAAATTCTTTCCATTCAAGGAGAATTCTGTTTTGTACCTCATTGTGTGTCACTGTGTTCCCTTCTCAACTGTGCTGTATTCCTAATTAGTAATTAAAATGCAAGCTTATCAGTTGGATATTATATCTATATCTATATTAATCTATCTATTTTGGCAGTTTTATATATTTGGAGTTAAAAGATCACATACTTCCAAGTATCAGATGGTGAAGGCATGCAATAGAAGACCACAGTTGCCTTCATGTTTCCCTGCTTACAGTCTTTTCAGAAGCATCTGTTCAACTGTTGCTTGATGCTTTTGATCTAATATAGCAAAGCCAATTGTATCTGGTACCCATTAGGGCAACCAGCAAGTAGGAGGAGCCAAGGAGGGCAGAGCATCTAATTGGAAGCAGACCAAAGCAATCAAAGTAGGTGGCGTAATAAATTGAGGTGTACAAATTAACTGTAGGATCATGTGTTCAAAGCCAAGAGCTATGGAGGAGGTACTTCTGATCAGCTGCACAAAATGGAAACAGTCTTTTGAGCCCTCACTATAGTACCAAAGCAATCCTATAAACTCATATGTATTTTCTATGGCAGTAAAGGCCAAACTGAAGCAAGCTAGCACAAAGTAGAATGTTGGAGAGAGTCCTTTGGCCCATCCAACTGCAGTCCTTTAAACTCACATTTGTTTGATACCAAAGGAACTTATGACACAGAAAGCGCAAGCTAAGGTATGTCAGCTGCATGATCAACAGTGCAAAGCAAAAAGATGGCACAGCAACACACAAAAGCACTCATGAACCAACTATTTTCTGCTTCCATCAATTACCCATTGCAGAGAAAGCCAAATTGAGGCATACAAGTTAAACTTGGGTTCTTCTTCGTGGTCTCTGTGCATCACACACATGGGCTTCTGTGCATGCACAGATGACCACTTGAAGAAGGGCACTTGCAGGTAAGCAACATGCCTTTCATGAGTTCAAAGCAAACAGTTGGGGGTGTTACCTGTGATCATATTTTTAACTTCTGTACAAGAGAAATTCACTGCACGCGCGCGCGCACACACACACACACACACACAGGGTGCCAAAAATGTATACACATTTTAAGAAAGGAAAAAAGTCTATTAAAAACTGTCGTATGGTGACACTAGCATTCATTTGATTAACACCATCTTTTGAGCAAATGTCATACTACACTTTGCCACCTAATGCAATTCAACTTCGAAAAGTAATAGATAACACCTCTTAAAATGTGTGTATATTTGTGCCACCCCCTGTGTATGTATGTAGTGAAAAATAGCAAGGAACTCTTTCTCTTTCCTCTGCCCACTCTCACACACACACTCCTAAGAAAAGTCAAAAGTAAAGCAATATACCTGCTAGCTGCTGCTTTTCTTTGACCTCTGGATTCCAATCCAAATTCATCATACTGCAGCCTAGAGTTGTTGCTGGTGGTTCTCTTTTGATTCAGCTCATATTTGCATAAAATGAGTGAATATATACAGTCTGAGAAGCACTATTTCATGTTCACTTCAACTCATTCCCTCACTCTCTTGCATGCATTCCCCATCTCTCTCATGCTTCCTCAGTTTCAGGAAACATATACAATGTAGCCTTGATCAGACCCCTTTCCTTTTTCAACTCCTTTCACAGGCCACTTGCTTCTTGAAATCTACTTTCATGGTTACTAATCAAAATGAAAAGCTAATTGGTGCCAGTTGGGTCCTCACACATTACTTTAGAGCCCCTTTACTCAGCACTGGTTAGGCCTCATCTGGAGTACTTTGTCCAGTTTTGGGCTCCGCATTTTTAAATGATGCAGACAAGCTGGAAAGAGTTCAGAGGAGCCCAACAATCTGGGAACTGAAAAAAGCCCTATGAGGGAAGATTGAAAGAACTGGACATGTTTATCCTTGAGAAGAAAAGACTGAGGGGAGACATGATAACACTCTATAGGTAATTGAAAGGCTGTCACAAAGAAGGAGGCCAGAATCTCTTCTTGATCACCCCAGACACAGAATAATGGGCTCAACCTGGCAGGAGATTGGATGGCATTTTGAGCCTGAGCTCTGACTGCTCATAAACTACACCTGTAAAGCAAACATACACAAACAAGCATGAAAATTAAAAACAGGTAAAATAAGAGACAACAGGATGATTCAATGCTCATCCTTAAACAATGCAAATATTGCTTATCTTATTTTCATCTCAGGGATAAAGCAACAAAATGTGGCCTAGAAGAGGAGGACAGTGACAGTTGAGAGGAAAGCACACCAAAAGTGCTAAAGACAACATAGTTCCATTAGCAGATATTTGTAATTATACTGAAACAAAAGAAAAGATGAAGGGAAAAATCAATATCACCAATTGCAGTAACTTAAGAAAAAGAAGAACAAAAGATTATCCAATTGCAATATCTCTTCACAACAGCATTGATTAAAAAATTAACACTTCTGGTTTGAATATACACATTAATGTAACCATAAGATATGCCTAAAAAGGCATCCAAATGAAAAGATGACTTTAAGATATGCACTGAAATGCAGCAAGAGCACCATTATCTTCATTCTACTGACTCAGGAGTGTTTAATCCCTCTAGACTTGGATTATAAGCCTCTTTGGAACTATTAAAGATCTCAGAGTACAATTGTGCTGTCCATCTGTTAATCCCAACATGTCAAGAATATAATTTAAAAATACAAGAACATTTGCAGTTATCACAAATTTTTCAAGAACATGGTTCATATGAGAGCAATAAGAAGCCACTCAAGGGGCATGCCCATATATTCTTTAGAGACTTTACAGAGCTACCCAGCCTTTTCTTAACCAAACAAGAAATGCGGACCCAGGATAACTACAAAAACCACCTCTGCCACTGAAGCAAGTGAAAGACAGTGAACAAACACAGGACATTGGGAATGATGCAGCAAGGTCTGAAGTCATATGTCATTAACTTTTTCTGGATTGACTGATAATAGTAGGCTCTACTACTTGTAGCATTAGTTATACTTTGGTAGTTGTGCCACCTATAAGAGAAAAGTAAACTCCAATGGTGCATGGAGCAAAGATTATTTGGAAATCACTATCCCTTCCCCATATTATTTTCCTACAGAAGTACAGGAAGAACCCCCCAGAACCTTCCTTCATACCCAACAGGAGCTCTCAAGCAGTGAAAACAGAGATTATAAATTATGTTGTGCTATCATTAATACCGTTTTAGTTCTTATTAATGTTATCATGGGATATCCCCTACTGGATTATAATACAGTGGTAAGCAGATATAATATCTTGAATTGCATAGCCTTCTTATGAAACAATAAAATTAGACACATATCAGCTGTTAAGGTATTATCCCTTAATGGTAATGGTCTGGTTACTCCCCCAAAAAAGAACTAGTGTTCAAAATCTGTTCCAAAAGGAGCATAATTGTATCATTCTATTACAAGAGTCTCACTGGAAAAACAGATAGACTACAATACTTTATCCAGGATTAGATTAGTTACACACTGTGCCAGCTCTTCAAAAACCCATGGTGTTTTAATTTCAGTAGCAAAGAGAATAATCTTGATAATTTCAGGCACACTAAGCAACTCTAGAGGTCATAATTTCTTTATGGAGCATAGGAACACAAAAAGAGGAAGAATATATAAGCCGAATAATAATCTATTACACTTTCTCCAGAATATATTACACATTTTGAACCCCTTTAAACAAAGGAAGCTAATACATGGATGTGATTGCAATACAGGGCATATGAGGAATTGGATAGAAGTGGGAAAGCAAATATAACATCTAACAAGGAGAAGAGTGGTTTTGTTGCAAATCCTAAAAGAATTTAGTTTAACTGACATTTTAGAGGTCATTATAGCCAATGAAAGTTTTTTTTTCTTTTCACATGGGCACTTCACAGACTTGAGAATAAATTATATCCTAGTCTCAGTTGATTGATTCTTAAAAACCATTAATTTTGATATAGGAAATAGAACGCTTTCAGCTCATCCTCTTGTCTCAGCAAAAAACAGGAACATCTCATTGTACATATGAAAATTAAACCTGATCACAGATCTCCAGAAATAAAATAGCCTCTGGAATAACCCAGATGTCAACATAATGACATTGTGGAATGCTTTAAAAGCACTGATAAGAGGGCAGTTATTTAATGAATTGAGCCAATTAAGGCAGACAAATAAGAATTTCAAAATCAGTCACCACAGAAAACAAAATTTCTTGAAACCCCGAACAAACAAACAAACAAACAAACAAAAGATCATGGCACACTTAGCAAATGCTAATGAGGAAGAGAAATGAATTAAAATTAAACTTAAGTAAATTAGCAAGAAATCTGCAACACACTCGCATGAAAAATAGGACATTGAAGTAAAGAATTCAAAATGGTTATCCAAATGCAAATAAAGAATCACAAAGGAGAATTGTGGAAATTAAAAATAGAAATCGTGATAAAGAATATATATATACATCAATATGATTTTTCAGATTTTTTTTCAGTATTCCATCTCATCAGCTATAATTCAAGTACAACAATCTTTACAAAAAATCAATTTAAATAAGAGAAAAGAGATATCAAGTACTTCTTATATCTCCCCAGCAATTGCATGAGCTGATAAAGAAATTCAAAAAATAACAAATCTCAAGTTACAGCTGGATATACTAGAAACATTAATAAAGTTTTTGAAAAACAATTGTCACCTAACCTGTTAAAAATGTTCAACTGTATTTTGGTGGGCAACACAATACCCCTGTTCTGGCAAACCATGAGAATTATTTCAATTCCAAAACTTGCAAAAAAACTTAAGCAACCTGGAATCTAATTTCCCTATAAGTCCTCTTAATTTCAGTACTGTAAAACGTTTACCAGCAGGCCATCAGGTCCAAGCTAAGCTATTTGACTAAATTCATACAGCAAGGTCTATATGACTACATCAAAAAATAAACACATTGCTCACGATTTCAGGATAGTCCTAAATGTAATTCCCTGTAGTACCAGAACTAAAATAACCCCATATGTAATAACTTCTCTTTTTTTGGCACAAAGACTTTCAGCAAACTCGAATGACTGTTTCTTTTGAGGGTTTGCTAAAGCATGGGAATACGTACAAATATCATCATATACCTGAATGATTATGATTAACTCCCTATAAAATCCAGAGAGGAACAAAGCAGGGATTGCTTTCTTTTTCTGCCACAGTTAACTTTCTCTGTATAGTCTCTGGCAAATGCACTTAAAAAATGCTCACAGATAACAGGGACATGGTAAGTCATGAACTGCCACAAAGATGATAATGCCTTGATGCTAGCAAGCTCTGAAATGGAACTGCTGGGAGCTATACAATTTATAGTATGGGAAGCTTGCTAGTCTAAATATTAATTTCATAATCAAACGTTTAAACCTGAACATGTAACAGGATGACACATTAGAGCTAAGCAGAATTTGCAATATGTCCATTTCCTTCTGTATAAAATACGAAATACAGATTCCAAGACAACTCAATAAAAAAAGGTAATTAAACAAAATCACACATCTCTTTATAAATTAATTAGGAACATACATAATAAGTGGCTCAAATTTAAATTGTCTAGGCACAAACAAATTGTATTAAGAAAGATGTTGATGGTACCTAAACAAAATGATATTTTCCAGACTTCTAATTTATCCAACAGAAGAATATTTAAAGAGGCAAAACCTATTTATCACATTTATTTATGGGAACAAAAACCTCGACTTGCAAAGTATGTCAGCACAGGAAACATGAAGACCTAGAGGGCTCATATGTGAAGTTTTATTATGCAAGCATATCATAAGAACATAAAAGCCATGTACCGGTGATCTATACTGTATAGGTCAAGCATTCTGTTCACACTGTGATCAAGCAGCTGTCCAGAGAACCCACAAGCAGAATATTGGTGCAAAAGCACCCTCTTGCCCCAAGCTCCCCAGCAACTGGTGTTTTTAAGCGCACTGGCATTTATTTTGGAGGTAGTGTATGGCCAGAAAGACTAGTGGCCAGTGATAGCCTTTTTTCCATGAGCTTGTATTACCTAGAAGCTTTCTTCACCGTGCTGTTTAACGTCTATATGAAACTAGGGATGTTTGGGGCTGCACTGATAGAAGCATAGCTTCACAATCACATGAGGTACTGATTCTCCTCTGTTCATCACTACTTACGAGGCCCCAGTATTGAGTACTGTGCCCAGTTCTGGGCTTAGCAGTTTAAGAAAGATGCAGACAAACTGGAAAGGGTTCAGAGGAGGGCAGCAAAGGTGATCCTGGGACTAGAAATAAAGCTCTATGAGGGAAGACTGAAAGAAATGGACATGTTTAGTCTTGAGAAGAGAAGACTGAGTGGAGATATATGATAGCACATTTCAAATACGTGAAAGTTGTCACACTGAGGAGCGCTAGGATCTCCTTTTGATTATCCAGGAATGCAGGACATGAAATAAAGGGCTTAAGTAACAGGAAGCCACATTCCACCTAGACATCAGAAAAAACTTCCTGGCAGTTAGAGCAGTACAGCAATGGAATTCAGGTAGTGAACTCTGGGACGGGGGCAAGATGGCAAGCAGGCAGTGGCTGTTGTGAAGAGCTCCCCCAGAAAACATTTCCTTATCTTCAGTAATTTTAATCTATAGTTTTAAATACTCCTCATTTGCTGCCCCATTGGAGGCCTTAATATTTAGAAAGAGTTGAGAAAATTTCCAGGACATTTCAATCCAGAATGGGAAAAAGAAGGAAGAGGTATCGTGCACATTCCACAGCACAAGCCAGCTCCGAGCCCACAAAGCAGCTGAAAGGCAATAGTTACTTAGTGAGCAACCAGCAAACTTCTATAAGTATTCCTACTCCCTCAAATCCCTCTGTTGGAAATTATGATTTAGAGCGGGACCTACAAGCAGACATCAAGAGTCAACAGTTTATAGATCTCTCTTCTTCAGTAGAAGACAACTCTCCTCCAAACATACAGCTGCAATTCATTCTGCAGCCATACAATTAACACAGGATGAGAGTGTAAATACCAACCTGACAAACTTAAAGAATGAAAATGTACCAGTCTTTCTAACTAGACAATGTCTGCTGACAGCACAAACTGTTCTCTATTTTGACCTGTTATCCACAGTTGAAACCAAAGTGGATTTGATAAAAGAGGTCCTTACTATGTACATTGAAAATCAACCTAGTGACAACCTTGCAATAGTATCACCTTCTTGTACCAAGCAGATAGCAGGGAAGTCATGGACAATTCTACCCTTACATCAAAGAAAAGAGAGAGCAACAGGCAGAGAAAGCTGATTATTCGTGTGGGAAAGGGTGAGATAAAAACCTCCAATGGCCAGGCAGCTGAGGGAGAGTCTCCCAAACAGTAAATTCTGTTTGCAGCCAAAACAAGTCACTTTACAAATAACAGAGTAAATAGAGGATGCTGGAGTACAAAAAGAGCAATAATTCTATCTTTAAGCCAGCTACTATGCTGTGAAAAGCATACGGTACGCTGAGTGACTCCCATCTACCAGAGGCTGGGAACGAAACTTACATTCAGGCAACCCACAATTCCTAGTATGCTGTTTAAATGAGGCCTTTTCTGCATACTTTTTCAATTTTCTTGAGGGGGGTTTTCTGCTTGAAGGAACCCAGTCCACTTTTGTGTCACGCCAGCCTCAGGAGTGCTGTCACTTTAAGGAATGAATTTGACCTTCCAACTCTAGATTACCTCAAGGACACTCTATCAGTTCTGCTTCTGACAGATACCTGTTCAAGCAAAAAGTTCAAACTACTTACACCAAGGCAGTGTACAGATGACCTTCTGGAGAAAAACCTGATGAACTCCTTTAGTGCCCTCCCAGATTTGGAGCAGGCTGATATCATTAAAAGTCTGGATGAACTGAGAGAAACTCTAATGACAACACATAAAGCTGCCAAACTATTAATTGATCTGGTTTTACCAACTACCCAAGCTAGCTTCATCACTCTGCTGGTAAGGCAGCCCCCTCTTCAGACCTATGGAGCCTTGAATTGCAAACTAGTAACATCATGTCTTCAAGAGCAGAGCCAAATTCTTCCACCTTGCTCCTTGCTGAAATAGTGCTGCATCCAGAAACTGCAAAGGCCAAAAAGCAGAATGTTGGTGTTAGACAAGAGGAGGGCCCCAACTGTCCAAAGTTCTGGGGATCTCAACCTGCATTAGGTGATGGGTTGCACCAGAAACATGATATAGACAACTATTGCTCAACCTACCCAATAAATGATGCACATTCTAGCCTTCTAGGCAAACCTTCATCTCAGAAGCTGCATGGAATTAGGACAACGGCAGCCTCTGAGGCTGGAATATCACCACCACCCAAGGTGGAACCATTTTTTTTCAATTCCTTCAACCTCTCCAAAGAATAATATTAACACAAAACAGCAATTTGCCAGTGCTCATCATATTAAATCCCAACCCTCACAAAAGCTAACCAGCTCCATACAACAGAACAAGAATGGGAAAGAAAGACCAAATTATAACCAGTGTGTCTTCCTTGATAGTGAAGGAACTTTAGATCTTATTTCATCTTCAGAGTGACTGTGTGAGTCATACCCTTTGTCCACTGACCTTATTACCTTCTTAGGCACCTTCCCTGATAATAAACAAGGAAATCTTACATCAGAATCATTATCCTTGCTCTCCTGGAACATTGCTGAATGGGAAGTCAGAAAGAGAGACCCTGCCTTCATAAATTACATCTCCCAATTTAACATTCTTATGTTCCAAGAGCCATGGTCAGTAAAGGATCTCTACATCAAGGGTGATAAGTCACTATCCCTCTCAGCAGTTCCTGGCACTGGACGAGGGAGACATTGTGCATGATCCATATTTCAACCTTCCTAAAAACTGAGATTACATCAATAGACCCTCTTGCGAATTTTGCACAATCTGTTATTCTCAACTTTTCCAGGAAAAAAATGCTTCTCATTAAATTCTAATATCCCTCCTAATATCCCTTGGTCAGAGATTATCAAAATCTGGGGAAAACTGGAAAACTATATCAGTGCCATCCAGTTACATTTCCCCACTGCCCATATTGTTACTGCAGGAGATTTCAATGCTAGGCTTGGTCTAAAAGGAAATCAACTGTTTTCCAAATTCTCCAAAATTCCTCACAGTTTTCAGTCTGTCCCTTCCTAAACAGAGACTTCAAAGACCACACTGGAGACTTCAGAGGACTGCAGATGCTACAGACATTTTACAAACTGGATCTGCAAATTGAATGGCGCTACTATCACAGACCACCTGGCAGAGTTCTCACATTGGGCAGGTACAAGGCCCTCATTGATTGATTGATTGATTGATTGATTATACAGCCACATCAAGGAACTAAGCTTCTTCAGTCCTCCAGTTTTATATTGAAAACTGTCCTGAGAGTGATCAGTGCCCTAATGTGTTGCTTTTGAAACCCCTTGATGTCTCCTTTCTGAATATTTATCCCATTCCATGTGAAGATACTTTCAGAGGACAAGTACGAACAAGATGGACAGGTTAGACAAAGGACAAACGAACCCAAATGCCCTTCTCCAATGAGGTACTTCAACTTCTTACAGTCATCTTGGACGACCTATCCACTGATCAGACTCTGCCATCATACACCCAGTTAATTCAGCATCTCCAGGCAATCCTCCCAACCCATCCATCTGGTACTAAGAAGAAGCAGAGCTTCTTTAACCAACCATGGTTTGAGAGTGACTGCCATTTGGCAAAAAACCCCAAGTTATTTCCTGTTTTAAACAATACAAAAGCAATCCTCTCTTCTACCCAATTGACCTGTTTCTACTCAAGAGGAAATATAAACAGCTGTAACAGGCAAAGAAGAGGCAGGCCTTGAAACACTGCTGGAACCAACTATTCCTTGCCACTCATTCCAAGAACTCAGCCTTATTCTGGAAATGCATAGCTCTTCACTCCTCTTCAGCCACAACCTTCATCCTTTATTCCTGCTTCAATCTGGGAAGACTATTTCAGGTTGCTGTATGCACAGGAGAAATGCCCTATCCAAAGAGGGAACTAGATTATGAAGTTCATCTGCTCCCCTCCTGGCCTTTTGTACCAGGCAGTGAAATCACAAAGCTTATTAACCATCTGAAACCAAACAAAGCTCCTGAATACAATTTTATCTCAGCAGAGGTTATCCAAAACAATTTAGATTGGTGGGTACCTGTACTGGCTTCCTTATTCACCTATCTGACAAACATGCTAAGGTTCCTGAGGATTGGGGCCTAGCTTTGGTGATTCCAATCTACAAAGAGGGACAGAGAGATCTACCTGCCAATTACCACCCTATTAGCTTTAGTACAGTCAGTAAACTTTATGCTAGACACATGTATTATAAGCTTCAGGACTGGGTTATAACTGAGAATATTTTGGCTGATGAGCAGTCAGGTTTTAGACAAGATTACTCAATTATTGACCATGCAGTAACTCTTCAACATCTGGTAAAGAAATATTCTTCTCGGGCACGCTCTTCACTTTATTTAGCATTCATTGACGTTAGATGTGCTTTTGATCTCATCTCCAGATCCAAACTGTGGGAGAAACTGAACTCTTCTTCAATTGACAAAAGATTACTTGTGCTTATATATAAATCATATGAAAATTCTCAGGTGAAGGTACACTGCGGTGTCCAAGGACACCGCACTAAAAAATGCCAGTTAAGAGGAGAGTAAGACAAGGATGTATACTAGCCCCTCTGCTTTTATTCTCTTATTGATAAACTCAACAGCTCTTCCCTTCATCCTCTGAAACTGGGAAATAGACACATCTCTGCTCTTCTATATGCAGATGATGCTGAGCTACTTTCTCAAACACAGATTGCCCTGAGTTGGGTGCTGCATGTATTAGCTCAGCATTGCCAGTAGATGGTTTAGAAAAGTTGTGGTTCTTGCCAAGTCCCCTAACATGCATTTTTGGCGACTTAATAACCATCAAATTAAGCAAGTCCAATCCTTCAAATATCTGAGGATTGTCTTTCATGCTGGAATTAACCGTAAATCTCATGCCAACTATGTCATCTTAAATGCACAAAAAACAAAGTCAGCCTTACAAACTTTTTATTTCTCTAAAAGTGTATAATATATACCTGCAGCAATTAAAGTCTTCTCAGCTAAGATTCAAGCCCAGTTCCTGTTCAGAGTTCAGTTGGGATCCTGCAGATCTTTTCTTCCCTTGAAAAGAGCTACAAACAGATTACCCAGTTCTATTCAGAAATACCTTCCTGAACCATTCCTCACATCTTTTTCAACCATTTAGATATTTCAGTAGCATAACGATCTCCAAATTTAGAAGGGCTTTATCTCTAGCCAGATTCAATGCCCTCTCAACAGCCATTACTGAAGGGAGATACTAAAAAATACCCCTTGAACAGAGACTGAATTTTTTTGAGGGGAGAAACAATTGAATCTCTGGAGCATGTTATCCTTTACTGCCCTCTCTATGCAGGTGCTCACCAGGAATTGTTATCCCCACTCCTTTCTAAATATCCCGGTTTTATCTTAAGTTACTTTTATCCGAC
Source organism: Varanus komodoensis (assembly GCF_004798865.1). Lineage (NCBI taxonomy): Eukaryota > Metazoa > Chordata > Lepidosauria > Squamata > Varanidae > Varanus > Varanus komodoensis. The sequence goes on along the minus strand of NW_025336100.1, from coordinate 5,592,633 downwards.
CAATCCGATTTTATCACCTTGACTACAGCCAAATACTGTAAGTGCATGGTAGAATTATTTATTTTTATTTATTTATTTAAAACTTTTATATGCCATCACCACATGCCTCGGCATTGCGGAACGGCTCACAAATGTACAATTAAAAACAATAAAACAATGCAAATTCCATAAATTTATATAAAAACAAAAACAAAAAAGCTACGGTTAACGATAACAATATCAATTTTTAAAATAACAATTAAATAAAAAGGTTTTTCCCTGGCGCCGAAAAGAATATAAACTCGGCGCCAGGTGCACCTCTCCAGAGAGTGCATTCCATAACCTGGGCGCCACCACAGAGAAGGCCCTGCTCCTGGTAGTTGTTCTTTTTATCTCCTTTAAAGGGGGCTCCCGGAGCAAAGTCTCTCCCGCAGATCTTAAGGGGCGTGAGGGCATGTAAGGAAAGAGGCACTCCTTCACGTATCCTGGTCCCAAGCCGTTCAGGGCTTTATAGGTTAAAACCAACACCTTGAATTGGGCCCAGACTTCAACTCTGTTCTGTACCAGCTGAAGTATCCAGACCATCTTCAAGGGCAGCCCCACATAGAGCGCATTACAGTAATCCAACCAGGAGGTTACCAGAGCATGAATTACTGTTGCTAGGCAGTGCTTGTCCAGGTAATGGCGCAGCTGATGGATCAGCCAAAGCTGTAGGAAAGCACTGCTTGTCACCGCTGCCACCTGGGATTCCAGTGACTGCTCTGGGTCAAGGAGCACTCCCAAGCTGTTGGCCCTGTCCTTTAGAGGGAGTGCTACCCGTCCAGGACAAGGTCAAATCACTTACCTGAAACCGCGATCCACCCACCAACAGGAGTTCTGTCGTATCTGGATTGAGGCTCAGTGTATTGGCTCTCATCCAGCCCATTATCTCGGCCAGGCACTGGTTCAGCACAGCCACCACCTCACCTGGAGTAGATGTAAACGAGAGGTAGAGGTGGGTGTCATCAGCATACTGGTGACACTGCAGCCCAAACCTCCTAATGACCTCTCCCAGCGGTTTCATGTAGATGTTGAAAAGCATGGGGGACAAAATAGAGCCCTGCGGAACCCCATGGCACAACTGCCATGGTGCAGAGCTATGGTCCCCCAGCACCACCTTCTGGAGTTGACCAGCCAGGTAGGAGCAGAACCACTGTCAAGCAGAGCCTCCAACTCCTAACCCGCCCAGCCTATCCAGAAGGATACCATGGTCAGTGGTAGCGAAAGCTGCTGAGAGGTCCAGGAGAACCAACAGGGACACACTCCCCCTGTCCCTCTCCCTGCACAGGTCATCGTACAGAGCAACCAAGGCAGATTCATTGCCATAACCAGGTCTGAAACCGGGCTGAAATGGGTCTGGATACTCTGTTTCATCCAAGAGTGCCTGGAGTTGTCCTGCCACCACCTGCTCTAACACCTTGTCCAGAAACAGGATGTTGGCCACCGGTCTAAAATGGCAGCCACCTCTGGGTCAGGATGCCTTCTTCAGGATAGGCCGGATCACCACCTCCTTCAAGGGGTTAGGGACCCAGCCCTCCATCAGTGAGGCATTCTGAACCAAGGAACCAAACCTCCTGAACCAAGGGACCAATCCCATAACTGACTTCTTTAAGTAGCCAAGAGGGGCAAGGGTCCAGGAGACAGGTGGTGCAATGTACCATTCCTTGTCCATATTATCAGGCCGCAATAACTGAAACTCATCCAATAATGATGGACCAGACGGTGCTCTGGACACCTCCTGTACTTGATTCAAATCAACTGTAGAGTCCAGATCATGGCAGATGAGTGACTTTTTCCCTAAAGTTCTGGGCAAAGTCATCACATCGGGCTGCCGAAGGTGCGACCACTTCCTTCTCCTGGCCAAAATGTATCAGGCCTCGCACTATTCGGAAAAGCTCTGCCAGATGGCACTGTGAGGAAGCAATGGAAGCGGAGAAGAACTGCCTCTTCACCGCCCTCACCACCACAACATAGGCATGATAATGAGCGTGTAAGTGTGTTCGGTCAGATTTGTCCCGAGATTTCCTCCACCTGCGCTCTAGTCATCTCCCAGTCTGCTTCATTGCCCGCAACTCAGGCGTATACCATGATGCCGAGCGGGCTCTGCTAGGCGGGAGAGGATGCATAGGAGCGATCGTGTCGATTGCCCTGGTCATCTCCCTATTCCACGAGTCGACCAGGACATCAACAGGAGCTCCAGCTTCATCTGATAGAAAATCCCCCAGAGCCCTCAGGGATCCATCTGGATCTATCTGGCTCCGGGGGACGGGCCATCCTAATAGGGCCCCCACCCTTCCAGAGGGAGAGATCAGACCCAAGCTCAAACCTCACAAGGAAGTGGTCTGACCATGACAAAGGAGTTAAGGTCAAGTTTCTCACTTCCAGGCCACCTTCTTCCCACCCCATTGAGAAAACCAGGTCAAGCGTGTGACCTCTTTCATGGGTTGGGCCGGTGACATGTTGAGACAGCCCCATGGCTGCCATGGAAGCCATGAAGTCCTGAGCCGCCCCAGTCATCCACCCCGGCATGGAGATTGAAGTCCCCTAGGACCAACATCCTTGGGGTCCTCAACACCAGGTCCAAGACGATCTCTGTCAGCTAAGTCAGGGAGTCTGCTGGGCAGGAGGGTGCACGGTACACCAGCAGAGTCCCTAATCTGTCTTGGTGCCCAACACCAGGTACAAACACTCAAAACCTGGTCTTGAAGGGACAGGAAGCCTCGCAAGGGATTAGTGAACCAGACTGATTCCTCCTCCCCTCCCCTCTGGGCATGACCAATGTTGCACGAGATATCTGGGTGGGCATAATTGTGTGAGGGAGTCATCCCCCCCTTCTCCCACCCAGGTCTCGGTAATACATGCCAGGTCGGCCCCATGGACTGACCTGCGTTTAACAGCAATACCGTCAGGCCCAGGGGCCAGCTGATATTGCTGCCAGGAACCTTCTGTTTGGGGGAATAACCAAAAGAGGGGACTGGTATCAAACATCGGTCCCTCCTTCTCCTCTGCTGGCTTGTTAGACCCCCAGCGCTGTATCTACCCCTGCCCATAACCATCCCAATGGTGGTGCCCACCTGCTCCCCAGGTAAAATCATCCTAAATTAAAAACAAATAAAACAGTTGCCACAAAACAACAACAACAACCAGACAAAAAGAGAGGAAAAAAAAGAAGGGGGAGGAAGGACCAAAAGGATCAAAACCCAAGCCCAGCCAGGCCCCTCATGGCCCCAAATGGCCTCCCCTTTGGCCATCGTTCCAAGATCACCTGCCCTGGCTGCGGCTGGCAAGAAAAGGGCTCCGTCTGCCCCGCCCACACACTCTCCTCGCACTGCCCGCTGTGCCCAGCATGGCTGCCACCTGTGCGGAGAGACAGGGGAGGGAGGAAGCGTGTGCGGGACCGCGGAGGCCCTGCTGGTGTTGGGGAGAATGGCAGCAGCAGCGTCCTAGCCCAGGTGTGTCCCAGCAGCGGCGGCAGATCAACAGCGAGAGCGTCGGGGTGGGCACATGTGCGTGGCAGGGGCAGGGGCACGCACAGATCGTTTTCTCCAAGCAAGTCCAAACTCGGAGAAAACAATCTCCTTGTGAGTAAGCCACTGCATGGCGAGGCACCGGCTTACTCACAAGTAGATCAGCTTGGACTCGCTCGGAGAAAAATCCCGTGAAAGACTGAAGCCACGAACGCTGAACCGCGACTTCACGGGGGTATACTGTACTGTATTTTTCTTATTTTTAACTAATTGTAATGTTGTGTTTTATTTATTGGCTGGTCAATGGCCGAAAAAAGAAATAAAAAAAATTAAAATGGAATTAAGGACCTAGGGTGGTTGTGGGCTCTCTCATATTGGAGGTATTCAAGAGGCAGTTGGACAGCCGTATGTCACAGATGCTTTGACTTGGAGTCCTATATTGAGCAGGGGGTTGGACTTGATAGCCTTATAGACACCTTCCAAATCTACTGTTCTCTGATTCTTTGTCTGAGAATTCCAGCTTGAAGGTAGACATCTGTGTGATTCTATTGCCATGGTGTGTCAGACTGCAACCTCTTTTCTCTCTGCCCTCTGCCCAACTCCCAGTTTCCCACTGAACAGCTCATGTGCATCTAGCCTAGCATTACATATAATAGGTACACAAAGATTGATTGTGAAGCCTTGCATAGACATTGTATTGCTGCTCAAGATGGGTTTAGTTACACATAGAATTTTAGGGTACATGATTTATATCTGCTTCTTGACATGTTTGCATTCTATTTATGAGATCCTATTAAAAATGAAAATGTTGCCGAAGGTGGGAAAGAAGTCTGCTGAGTGGAAGAGAGCTGGCTTTTGTGGGGTTCAACACAGTCCTAAATGAAACTGCTAGAAGTTAACTGGAGGTGTGGACTGAGGTGTCATCAATATGTAGATGACATCCAGCTCTATCTCTCTTTTTTCACCAAATCCAGGTGAGGCAGTGGCTGTTTTGAATCAGTGACTGGGCACACTAAGGGAGTGGATGAGGGTCAATGGACTGAGACTCAATTCAGAGAAGACAGAGGTACTGTTAGTAGATGCTTGGTGGATGAGTAATATTCAACCTATTGTGGAGGTGGTTGTATTCCCCCTAAAGGATCAGATTGTATTCCCCCTAAAGGATCAGATCAGGATCAGTAGAAGTGCTCCTGGATCTAGCACTGTCACTATAGGCAGAAGTGGATTTGTGGCACAAAGCATGTTTTATTAGCTTAAATGGTTATACCAGCTACCACTTATGTCCTTATCTCATAGCCTAAGTACTGGCAACCATTTGGTTGGCTCATTGCAATGTATTACACATGGGGCTGCCTTTGAAAATGGTCTGGAAGCTTCAGCCGGTCCAAAACAAGGCAGCAAGATTTTTAAGAGAAACTACCAGTGTAATCGTGCTAAACCAGTACTTTATCTTCTGCACTGGCTACCAGTCCATGTCCAGGACCAATTCAAAGTGCTGGTATTTACATTCAAAATTTAAATGGCTTGAGGCCAAGTTACCTGAAGCATCATCTTCCCCATTGGATACCCAACCCTTGACAAGAGCTCCTGGCAAGGGAAGTATACTTTTTCTGCTGTGGCATCCCAGCTCTGGAACGTTCCAGAGGGGCTTGCCTGGCGCCTACATTGTACTTGTTCAAACATCAAGTGAAGACCTTATTTTTGCAGAAATATTAATTTCAGATTGTTTCAAATTCTGTGATGTAGTTTAAACCTTACAGTAGTTTTTCCTTTTATGCTGTCGTTATAAACATTTACATTTTATACTGTATTTAAGATATACCATAGCACTGCCAAAAGGAGCTGTCCTATCTGGCTGATTCTCCCTCTTCTCCTTCTGCATTCACCAGAGGGAAGCCAATGTCAGGAGCAAGAATCAAATGTTAGATTTGAATGGGTAGTCTCATAAAACCCACAGAAAGCTTATTATTTTAAAAAGTGTTGTTTAAGTACATGCTGACACTGATAGTGAGCCTCCTAAATTAATCCAACATCTGAGTTCACAAGGCTTGACGTTAGGAAACAAGTTGCAGTCTGATCCATAAGCACTGTAAACCTTAGCACCGTCTCTGGGGGATTGTGTCTCTATTTATTTGGACTAAGAATAACTTATGAGCTGTTATATGTAATATATTATGTGTATAACATATTACACAAGTGTGTAATATATTATTTAAATTGCAAGTTTTTAAGGAAATGATTTGGGCTTGGCCTGATCTTGTTAAATAGCTCTGGGCTGTTTCAGACAAGTAGACCCTAGTTCTGGTAATATTTAGTCTCCAAGATTCTAACTGGCATGAGATCAGGAAGGGCAATCAGGCTCATACACTCCCTTCCCTTTACTACAAAGGAAGGCAGTGAGATCTTGAATAAAGAATTCTTCTCTACAGTGAGGGTATAGGAGCAAGTTGAAGAGATACGCCTAAATCCACTTTGAAAATCCCAAAAGAACAGTAGGGGTGACTCAGGCCCCAAGCATAAAACCACTTGTTCCTCCCACTGTAAATCTGGACTTCTCATTCAGTCCCTGGTACCCTCCAGGTTTAAAAAATAACCTAATAAAATAAGGCTTCAAGAGATTCAGGAGGCAGATGCTTACTTGAGAGGAGTTGTAATTGCATCTGCTTCAGAGATGTCCTTCCACTGAGTTGGGGAGGTTTTTTAAGGGAAGGTTTCTTCTATTATTTGGCTCTGCCAGAACACTTAAGAATTTGCATCTTCTAACTGCTTTTAAATGGCTTCTTCCCAGTAAGCCATCTATTAAAAATGGTTTCAGAAGTAGTGGCATATGGGTTTTTATAAATAAGCTTATCGAACTTATGCAGTTACATGGTGGAAAGAAACAAGAAGAAATGCTTGAAAATTCAGAAATGGGTCACTGTTTTAAAACAGGTGGACTGGGGAAACCTAGGTTCTGATGTCCAGTTGGCCAAGAAGCTCACTGGGTGACTTTGGGCTAGTCACTGACTTTCAGCCTAACCTACCTCACAGGGCTTCTGTTGTGAGGATACAGTGGAGCTATGTAGCCTGCCTTGCATTCCTCACAAGAGGAAAAAAGGCAGGATATAAATGCAATTTCAAAATAATAATACTGAGTTACCTTGTTGCTGACATAATTGGCAATAATGTTAAAGTGATTCACATTTTGTAATGTATAGAATTATAGTGTACATAGATGATAGTAAAAAAAAATTAACAGCATCTGACAGCAGTATTAGGCTGAACTTTGATATTTAACATTATCTGGCTAATATATAAACTTGTAACTTTGAGAGCTATTTACACCTCTGCTGAATCAGTTTATTTGTTTTCATAAATCCAGTAATTATGTTTTTTCCTGATTGACTCTTGCTAATGTTTAGCAATTCTTTTTATGCCTCTTGATCATGCTGACTCAAGCCATTCAAGATCTTGCCATTCTCTAAAATTATATCACATGATATATATTACAAAGGAGAAACATATGAAAGACTGGAAAGACAGTGGAGTTAAATAAAAGATATTTGTGTAGCCCTGCATCAAAGGAAATCCTGACTACCTGAATAAAGAAATAGATCAGCTGTCGGACTGAGGTTCTAGACTGAAATCTGTTTGTCTCCAGTTTGTCTCTTGTTTCAACCTCACTAATCAGCACAAACTTTGGATGGTGACAGCTACCTTTTCCATGGTCTTGAGATTTGACCTGGAATTTAAATATGCCATCAAGAGTGTCCCATCTTACAATAAGAATCAACCAGGCAGCACTGCCTGGTTGGAAGCTACATACCTCAGAGAATTCCCCCACTGATCTTCTTTCTTACTCTGGCTTGCCAGAGAGTTAGGAATGTGTGAGGAATTGATTTTGGGGGTGGATATGCATCAGATTCCTTGGGCTCAGCTTCCCTCGTGTCCACTTCGACATGGCCATGAATCTGCATTCCTGGTGAGCACACCTAGTACTCTCAGGCTGCTCACCTGCGTGGATATTGCACAAGCAGCATCATTATTTTGTGCCATCTGCAGCAGCCCTTTTTGTGCTGCCACACGCGAGGTGAAAGAAGAGTGCCAATTCTGTAATGTCAAATGTAATGATCATTTGTGGACTTCCTCTTGGCTGAGCTTGCTTTCAAGGACAGGGCTGAGCATGAGAGGAAGTACGCAAATACCAGTGAAAGACTCCATTGAGCTTTGATGCATCCCTACAAAGAGGCATCCCCAACTTTGGGAATATAGAGACTAGTGCTGCCTCCCCATCATCTCTGCCACTTAACTAATTCTTGCCCATCCCACATGTATGTCAGAGGGGCTTCCCTGTAGCATATGCCAGTTTCCTGATCAGAATGTCATGGGCCACTTTGTCGAAAGCTTTGCTGAAAGCAGGATGTATTATGTCCACAGCTTTCCCACGGTTCACCGGGGAGGTTGCCTAATGAAAAACTGAGATCAGATTAGTCTGGCAAAACTTGTCATTGATGGATTGATAAATCCATTACTCATAAATCCAAACTTGTCATTGATAAATCCAAACAATTACTCCATTGTTTTTGAGGTGCCTACAGACTGACTTCTTTATTATTCGCTCCAGAATTTTTATCAGGCATTAATGTCAGACTGACTGGTCTATAGTTCCCAGGACCCTCCTTTTTGCAGGTGAGGACAACATTAGGCCTTCTCCAGCCATCCCACTGCTGTAGTTAACTTACTCATTTGTGCACACAAGGGCCTTTCCTCTGGTGTGAGCTGAAGAGGCACAGGGGAATCTGCTGAGGCACTGCTACCCACCTGATTCTTGCTCCACCTGCTTCTGAATGAGAGGAGGTTTCCTCTGGTGAGTAAGGGAGTAGCAGCAGGGGCATCAAGTGAGCAGTGCTTCTCCAAGTATCAACCAGCTGATCACCTACTTTTGTTCCTCTTTAGGGCATTGTATGGAAGGAATGGAAATGCCTCTGACAGTTGTGCAAAATGACAGCTTTTGGTGATGCTTTCTAGTTAGCTACTTGGGAAGAATGGCAAGGGGTCACTCATTCCAAGCAGCTATATGGTTCTGGCCTTTGTACCATGATGAGTTGTGTTTTCTGGCTTGGACAATATACCAAGCAATCATGGTAGTGAGAAACCATAGAACAGACTGTTGATTCTGTTCATGGTTTCTTGAAAACTAATGTACCACACAGAAATGAGAGCCAGTGTGGTGTAGTGGTTAAGAGCATGGGATTGGGACTCAGATGATCTGGGTTCTAGTCCCCACTCAGCCATGGAGCCAACTGGGTGACTTTGGGCCAGTCACAGACTGTCAGCCCAACCTACCTCACAGGGTGTTGTTGTGGGGATAAGATGGAGGAGGAGAATGATGTAAGCAGGAAAAGTAAGTAGGAAAATGATGTAAGTAGGAAAAAGGCAGGATATAAATCAAAAAGTAAATAAATAAATAAAATACCATGACAGGGTTCAGACAACATGACAGACCAATTTGTATTGAAACAAAGACAAAACAAAACACCATTGTTTGTCATGTCATTTATACCCATCTAATCTATACAGGTATCTATAGTGGAGGGATCAGGGTTTCAGTTATTTTCATTGAATCCTTTAAAGGTTTTGCTAATAAGTTTAGGATAGGACATTATTTAAATCTTTCTGCAGTTTTATGCTGGGGATGTGCTTGGACTCTGTGAAAGCTAGAGTTTGGTTTTTAGCTCTGAAATTTGGACTTTGTTTAATGGTTTTTGTTTTCCTTTAGTTACTTTTCTTTAGTTCATTTAGATCAAGTTTACAGATGAAGATGCTAAACATGTTCTCCACTGCTGCTTTTTTCCAAATGGCCTGCCACTATAAGGCTTGATCTTATATTATTTGGTGTATTAAAGATAGGGAATTTCAGGATTTATTTGTAGCATCGAATAAGACTGTACTGCATTAACAACTCCGTCAATCAACTTTCTGTAAACTCTCAAGCTAAATATCTGGAGAACTTAATGATTTCAAAAGTATAGAAGTGCATTCAGTCTCACATGTTTTAATATGTTACCTTCAGCCCTCTTGGAGGGGGAGATTCTAAGGGCCTCATTATTTCAACAGATGCTCTCCTTGTTGATTCAGAAGAAATTGAAACAGTAAGCCATGTCTTTCTTTTCTGAAACGTTTATCAAGAACTTTGCAATGGGTTAATGAATCCATTAATTTTTCTGTATCTGAGCATCTGAATACTTTTTTTCAGCTCTGAAATTATTCATCACAATAATTGTACCTAATTATCCACTGAAAACAATGAGAATACAAACTGAGCTACTTTTAAATTAATTATGAGTTTTGCTTTGCTTCCTTTTGTTCTAACAGTTATTTGATCTTTTTGGACTATTTGAGGACCATACTTAGAGATGGCCATTTTACTTTGTAAATCAACTGTGATATAATTCTTATTCTGAGATCTGTTGACTATCAATAAAATTCATTGAGCATTTTTTGTTAGAATAGCTAGGTTTGCTGCTATAACAGTCCTTGACTTCTTTGCTTCCAAATTCATATTAATTGTGTTGCAAATTGTTTAAAGAGTGTATTCTACCAGTTTTATATTCTCCCCGTTGAGCTTCTATTTAACATTCTTTTGTTTTGCTTCCCATTTGTTTCTCTGTCAAACAAGTTCCCCCTTCTTTTGTTAGTTCATGATTTTGCTTTTCTTGTGGGTTTTTAGAGAGAGAGCCTTCCAGAATGAACAGCTCTTTAAGCCAGTTGTCAGCATGTTCTACCCTAAGTTAATGCAGTCTGTGGCAGGTTGATCATCTGTATAAATACCGCTATCTTCTCAACAATTTGTTCTTAAAAAGTCTGCCTCATGAACAAGCTCGGGTTCATTCTCCACATAAATGTTTTGCTATGAGTAATATCTGTAATCAAGATTTTTGTCACAGGACCATATTTGTAGCAATCAGGCTTTCTTCTCACAAAATGCAGCATTCCAAGGTGGTTATGTACCTGAGAGTCTGTATCTGAACTGGAAGAAGCAGAGTTGAAATTCTTACCTGAAATACCAAGATCAGCAAGACCTAAGATAAGCTGAGATAGTGGTAAGAACAAAACCACCTCTAGTTTTCAGGGAGAGAATGTTGAACAAGTAGGGCCGGAAGGGTAAGGATAGCTCCATTGTCCAACATCAAACCAACTGAGCAGAACAGCTGAGTATTTTCTATCATACCCACTGTTTGGTCTACAAGCAATGGGAACCTCCCTGAGGGTGGAGCTAACTCCATTGGGAAGGAAGGAGGGAAATTCAGTTTGGAATTTTGTTTGCTATCTTTTACTAACACAAAACCAGCCTAGCCTGCTTTAGCATAATAATGACTCTTATTTTGATCTGCTTGGAAGGACAAGGAGAGAAGGTGTTACACCTCGTAACAGTACACCTCAATAGAAGGCACTTTCCCACCAAACTTCTTAGAAAGGTTTGGGGTCTTTTACTGGGGCTTAACACAAGCTGCCAGAGATAACTTGCCTTAGCTTTACATTCATATGCACACATGCAACAATTAGAAAGCAAAGTTTATTCTGCAGAAAATGTAGAGCAGGCACAAAACTCTTAACCCAATGCTGTCTAGTCAGCAAATATTCTAATTGTATCTTACTCTTTATTTCTAAAGAGATATTGAGCTTCCTGCTTAACAGCCTTATAGAAAGAGAGAAACAAACAAAGTGATAGAGGGGTTCTCTCTCTATTGACAGCAGTCCTTTGGGTGGACAGGAAGAGTACAGTACTACCTTGGCTCATGAACTTAATCCATTCTATGACTCTGGTTGTGACCCAAATTGGTTGTGACCCAAGTCAAATTTCCCCATAAGATTCAATGTAAATAAGGTTAATCCGTTCTGGCCCCTTCGAATGTGGTTGTGAGCCAGTTTTTGGTCGTGAACCAAGTCAGTTTTCCCCATAAGGTGCAATGTAAATGAGGTTAATCCGTTCTGTAACTATTTTTTAAAATCAGATTTTGAAACAAAGTGACAAAGGACAACAAAGTAACAAAGTACTGTACAGTGGAGAACACTAACCTAGGTGTGGGGAGATTATTGTTTTGAGTCCCCCTCCATAAGGACATTGGGGAGATTTCTTTCAGGGGTTTCCTCTCTCCTTTGTCTCTTAGCTGCAGGGTCAATTTTGGTGAACAATCTGTCTATATTCACCTGTTTTTTCCTGCGCTGCATAACCCTCCGGAAATGAGAGACCATGTTATTGTTCATCAGATTCAACACTCTGTTCATTACATTTATGTTGGGGTGGTGCTTCTCAAAGAAACTCTGGCATGGGCGTGCTTCTGCAGGAAAGACGGGCGCAATCTCTGCCATCTCCCTCCCCCCTCCAACCAGCACAATCACAGCCATCTCCCCACCCCTGAGTGGGGAGATGGCCAGAATTGCTGTTGCATTCATGCAGGGAAGACGTGTGTGATCATGGGTGTGCTCCTGCAGGAAAGATGGGCGCAGCACAGCCGTGATCACGCATGTGTTCCCTGCATGAATGCGACTGCAATCGTGGCCATCTCCCCACTCGGTGGGGTGGGGAGATGGCTCCGATCTCGGTCGCCACCTGAAGCGGGGTTCGTGACCCAAGTCAAAATTTTCATGACATTTTTGTGACCCAAGGCATTCGTGAATCAAGGTACCACTGCACCAGAAATCCACATTCCAGGGTGGAGTACAGGCTTGTGTTCAGAGGTTAACTGCTTCCATTTTCTAAGTTCCTGATCCTTATATCATTTGCCTCAGTGCCTGATTGGTAATCATTCCAAACAGGGTTGTTATGCCTAATTTTTTAAAGGGGAAATGTCTTATCCCTGACTTTTTCTTCGCAAGAATTTCTGCAGTCATTATTCATTGTTCATTCTTATCTCATTCACACTGGGTAGCCCAGGAAAGTAGATTCCTCTACTTGACTAAGCTTAGTCAAGAGGACCCATGGCCTAGAGCCTCTCTTCACTGCTTCATGGCCTGGAAGCTTGTCTTTGTGGTGCTAATATTGATATTACATTGTAATGGCCTCCAACATATTGATCAGGCCTATGCCAGTATCAGTTACAACTAGCAAAAGAGTAGCTGATACTAAGAGGAGAGTTATTTGTGAGTACATTCCATGCCTTGGAAAATTGTAGTGTAGTGCACTCATTCTCATATAACATTCTACATGAGTCAGCTAAGTTGAGTTTATCACAGGGTTCCTTAGAGCCTTCAATGATCAGGGCACACTAGTGCTTCTGTGCTGGGGGTATGTAAGGATGACAGATCAAGCATGTCTGTCATAAAAATAGATTGTCTCTAATTCGAGATATAAAAGAGTTGCATGCGGTGGTGATCTGCAACAATGCCTTTCAAAGACAGACAGACAGACAGACAGACAGACAGACAGACAGACAGACTTTCCTGGGTAAGAGAAACCATTTTAATGAGCAGCTATTGATGAGACTTATGGCAACCCTTTTGCAACTCCAGGGCTGTGATAGGGCTCTTGCAGCATTTTATTATCTAATCCCCATTTCATAATAACATTTGTTATTCTCCATTGTTTAATAACAGACTCCAGCCTATTCACATTCAAATATGTGAGTTTTAAGTGATTGAACTGAGCAAGAAAGTAGGCATCTAGTTCTGTATTTTACTCTGTAGTTTTGACAGAGGAACCAGAGCACTTAGTTTTCCATATTTTACTGTCAATGCAAAAGTTAAATTCACATAAACTGCAACAATCAGGAACTTTAATGGCAAACTATTTCCCAGTATCAGGAGAGAAGTGAATGAGCATCACTCCTCATACTGTAACTAAGCATTGCCAATAATCCTGAGAATAAGTTTACTTCTTGTTGCTATCCAGACCTCCCATGATACATTGAAATTTACGTGAAACCATGTTTTTCAGTGGTATAGAGTGGCAGCTTCAGTAGGGCTCTATAGATCATAAGACAAGATGGCTACCATAATGCAACAGAAATCTAGATGATGATGTTTGCAGAATATCTTATCTCTAGAAAGTTACTGGTAGGCATTTCTGCACTTCTTCAGGGTTGTTGCAGGATTCTTATTTATTCTTTTGCAAGCCAACTTGTCTTGGTGGCAATCATAGAAGTGGAGATCATCAGTAGACTTGAGTGTTTTAATGCCTAGTGCTTTGCACTTAACATATGCCTGTTGGTGGACCTCATGGTGTTGCTGTCATGAGAGAGTAGCAATCTGAAAGGGAGCCCCCCCCCCCATTAATGCAATCCAGCTACCTTCAGGAACACACCAGTTTCCATTTGCAAAATGTCTCTGGTGCTGATTTTTTTGCACATTGATGCCTTAACATTCCAATGATCTGAATTTGTTCGGGGTCTTCATAGTTTTAAGTTGCAAATTATAATGTCCCTAGACTGGCTAGTCTAGTTGGACTAGCCTCCCTAGTTGGAATGGGCTCCCAGGACTTGATGTCCTCATTCAATGACCACATTTGTTACAATTGCAATTTCTTTCTGCCTACATCTATGCACAAAAAGCTTTCCTCTATTCCATGGACACACCAATTTAACTGACTACCACGGTTTTTCAGATATTCTACCTTGGACTGTAGGTCTTGAGTAAGATCTTGAAATTTTTGCCAGTTTGAATCAGGCTTAGCTCCATGGCTCTTTCAGTTTTGCAGATAGCTATGTCTGTTTCCTGTCTAGAATCTCCACTGCATGTGGCTACTCTTCTTGAAGTTCTAATTGTAGTTCTTAGATGTGTTCTTTCAAATTGTCCTTGCCTTTGGTGCCTTTAATTCATTTACAAGAACATTTGTGATAGTGAAATGAGTCGTTTCTTGTGTTCTTAGCTTGGGGATCTGAGCAATTTTTAGGATGAAAATATCCTGTGAGGAGCAAATCAGAAGATGAGTCAGTAGATCCCATTTCATTCCCTGATGATAGTCAAACATCTTTAATGAGGAGTGCTGAGAATTAAGCAGCATCTTAGAAGATTAATAACCTTAGGTGGGCTGGGTATCTAAATATTGTGGCATCCAAGAAGACTATTCCACAATGTTGTTTTGTATTGTCACATTTTTGAAAAAATAATAAAAATATTTTTAGAAGAATACAACCCTTGTGGGGGTGGGTCCAGGTCTCACACATTACAGTCTGCTCAGATAGATTTGTCTGATTCTGGGGAAGGACAAAGGTGAGCAGATAACTTGGCAGTTTCAGGGTTTCCCAGTGAAGATTCTCAGGCAATGTGTGAGAACCAGTCTGCCTTGAAAAAGGAGGGAGACCTTTCATAACTTATAGGGGAGCAGATTGAGGGGGGAGAGCCTTGACCTAATCAAGAGATGACAGGCAAAGCAAATGGACCAATTAAGAAGTGTCTGGCATTTCCACCATCTTAGCCTTCAAGCAGAAGGAGCCACCCTGAAAATGGAGACAGAATCTTTTTAGAAAGGGAGGGAAGGGGGGGGGGGGGGGGATCCATTTAGATTCAACTCTTAACATGGGCAGAACAATCTCCAACATCTCAGAACGCTACTTTAATTTATACTGTTCTGTAACCTGTTAAGTTTTAATAAAAGGGCTGGGCTTCTAAAGTTTTGTTTGAGTCTGTTGGAAAGGAAAACAGGAAGGGTGTGACCTGCTCACAGCAGTTACTTGGAATGTTCACCTTAAAAACAAAGTTAGCATAGTCACAGTCCAGTCCAGGACTGTGCTGAAATGGACAGATTGACTTTGTCTCTGAAGAAGAAAGAAGATACAGACTTCTATCAAACTGGGAATTTCTTTTATTACTGGCTAGAGAAATGGGACTATGCATAGATTTAAATATGTTTATGGATTACCATAAAAAGAAAAAGTTTGAGGGGCTGACCCAGTAAGTCTGATGTTTTTTGATGACTGAGGATGTTTTAGTTTCTTTCTGTTAGTTTTGTTAGTAGAAAATAACAATAAAACTTATTTAAAAACAAAAACAAAACAAAGTGAGCATTATGATCCCTCAGTCTTTCTCTGATTTGGAATTTAACCTGAATGAAATAATTCCTCCAAGTTGCCAACCCAACCGATATTCTTCTTGCCGGAATGGTGGTGTGAAAGAGAAATCTGGGCATCTTGCCATCTCATTCTCTTGCTCACACATTCCCCTTTGTCCACCTATGCCTCATCCTCTCTGACCTCCCTCCCACCCTACGCTCCAGCCCCAGTGCTTCGCATGGAAGTAAATTTCATTTTCTTAAAGTGCATTACATCAAGTTCCTGGGAAAATTATTCTGGGTGTCAGGAATAAGGGAAAAGAGCAGGAGGCAGCCAAAAAGAAGAGGAGACACTTCCTCCCTCTTTGCTGCTGCCACAGCAGTCATCTCAGATGAGGGAGAGCAACAGTCTGAAATGTAAATGCTTATGCAGAGTCGGGCAGCAATTATGAATAAATGTAGGACTCCTATGAAAAAAAGGAGACATGTGCATATTCTCCACTAGGGCAAAGAATTTCTCAAACCCAAATTAAGCTTGGGGAGTTTGCCTATCTCCAGTCCACAAAACCATTTTCCTCTATTTTGTGAGCCGCCCCGAGGCGTTGGCGAATGGGGTGGCATAGAAGTCGCCTAAAGAATTAAATATTTTAATTCAGAAAACAGAATATTTGCCTCAGGTATTAGAATTCTGGGGAATACTGCTGTAATCCTTTCCTATTTCTCTTCTGCTATCCAGGTCAGTCGGCTGTTGATCTTGGGAGGTGCCAACATCAATTACAGGACTGAAGTGCTGAACAATGCCCCAATTTTGTGTGTCCAGTCTCATCTTGGTTACACTGAGATGGTAGCTTTGCTATTGGAGTTTGGAGCAAATGTTGATGCCTCTTCCGAAAATGGCCTTACATCTCTTGGATATGCTGCTGCTGCTGGCTATTTAAGCATTGTTGCACTCTTGTGCAAGAAACGAGCCAAGGTGACCAGGGGGGTTGATCTGATAGTGGCCTGATTTTCAGTGCTACCTGTGGTGCCTTTAGTGGAGTGGTACAGTGGAGCTTTTAGTCACTGCTTTAGGTCAGGGATTTTAGTTTCCTGCTGACGCTCCTCCCTGAAGCCTTCATTTTCTCCAAAAATGGGGAGAGAAGGCTGCTGTGTTTGCAGCCACTACAGTGTGGGACAGGAAGCACCTTGAGGTGTCAGTCTCACTCTACTGTTGCCCTTCCCATTAGCCAAGATGAGGGTCACATGAAACTCCCACAGAGGAGCTGCACCTCCAGGTGCCTTGAAATGGCAGAGCTACCGACATGAGCAGTGCAGTAGAAGGAATTTTCAGTGACTGGAGATTTGAATCTCTGCTTCCATGAACTTCCCATCATGCCGTCTCGTGTGTATACTTTGTGCCTGTGCTGGAGAAGGAGAATGGCTTGACTGCACTCACTTTTGGCAGAAGGGATGGTGTAAGAAAAGCCCATTAACAGCTTGACTTAAATTAGAAGGGGTCTGAGCTTGAGGGCTTAAAAAAAAAAAGATGAAGTCTTTATTCTGAACTCACCTAGTTTGAACTTTGCCTTGCCACAACAGGAAGATAAAATTAATATGAGTGTTTGTTTATTCTATTCATATGCTGCCTTTTTTCTTTTAAAGAACTCAAAGTGGCACACATCATTCTCCTCCTCCTGTTCTCAATCTTATCCCCAAAACAACAACCCTGTGAGGTGGCTTGGCTGAGAGTCTGTGACTGGCTCAAAGTCACCCAATGAGCTCCATGGTGGAGCAGGGACCAGAACCCAGATCGCCTGAGTCCCAGTCCCACTGTACCACACTGGCTCACTGGTGTGAGTGATTTATGCCACATGTAAATAATTTACTGAGGCCTCTGACCTTATTTACTTATAACCAGTTGACGCCAATTTCTTAAGGAGCAAATTCTGGCAAAATTTGGCCAAAGAAATATGAGGAATTTATTCCATATAAATGTAGTAGCACTATGAGACAGAAACTGGAATGAGAACCATCAGCATGCCTAGCCACAACCATTGAGTTTAATTTTATTTGAACATTTTTCCTTTCATTGTAAAGGTTGATCACTTGGACAAGAATGGTCAGTGTGCATTGGTTCACGCAGCTCTCAGAGGCCACCTGGAGGTTGTCAAGTTCTTGATTCAGTGTGATTGGACAATGGCTGGACAACAGCAGGGTGTGTTCAAAAAGAGCCAGGCCATCCAGCAAGCACTCATTGCTGCTGCCAGCATGGGATTCACTGAGGTAAGTTGCTCAGCCTTGCAGAAATTTAACTGGCTAAACAGCCTTTTAAGCTAACTATTTTAAATCAAAATTCTGGGTAACAGTTTTTACAGGTTGGAATAGTTGAGGTGTATGCAATCACTAGACTCTCTTACTGTACACATTGGACCCAAATACAATTAGAAGAGCTGTTATCAAATTCCAGCTGAATGCACAAGCAAAGGTAACAACAGCCTCCCTGGTTTGCAGAATCAGTTTCCCCATCATGCATAGAATCATAGAATAGTGGAGTTGGAGGAGAGCTGTAAGGCGATTGAGTCTAAATCCCTGCTCAGTGCAGGACCTCAAGTCAAAGTGTGATTGATAGATGGCTGTCCAACAGCCTCTTGAATGCCTCTGGTGTGAGACAGCACACAACCTTCCTATGTTCCACTGCTGTACTATTCCAAGAGGAATTTTTTCCTGATATCTAGCTGGAATCTGGCTTCCTGTAACTTAAGCCCATCATTCTGTGTCCTGCACTCTGGGATGATTGAGAAGAGATCCTGGCAACCTTTAAAATATTTGAAAACTGTTTTCATATCTCCCCTCAGTCTTCTCTTCCTAAGGCTTAATATGCCCAACTCTTTCAATATCTCCTTGTAGGACTTTGTTACCCATTCCCTGGTAATCTTTGTTGCCTTCCTCTGAACCTTTTCCAGTTAGTCTGCATATTTCCCAAACTGTGGAGCCCAGAACTGGACATAGTGTTCAAGATGGGACCTAAGTAGTGTCAAATAGAAGGGAATCAGTACCTCACATGATTTGGAAGCTGCACTTCAATAATGCAGTCCCAATGAGGATTTCTGGAGATTTGATCTCATTCAGTGAAACTGGATGTTCACTGACCATTTGTTTATTAATCTCACCCCAGTTCTGACCTTTCTGTTTGTACTTCATTTCTGCAGGGGGGTTAAAAACCTGTTTTTGAGAAAAGACTGAGCCAAAGTAGAAATTGGGTATTTTGGCTTTTTCTTCATCATCCGCTACAAATTTGCCCTCCTCATTGAGAAGATGAACCATCCTTTTTCCCTGTTGTTTATTATGAACATACCTGAAAATTGTATGTTCATTGTTTTTCACTATCCTTTTCATTGTTATCACTATCCTCAGTGCATTCTCAGATTTAGCCTTCCTGATGTTATTTCTGCATTCATGTGCCACCTGCCTATTATTTCCTTCTTTTCTGCCTGCACTCTTCTGGTTTTTCTTCCAGTTCCTTTATGTGTGCTTTTTTGTTGTTTTTTAGGTCAACTCCAAGTTTTTTGTGAAACCACATTGGCTTTTTCTGTTACCTTCTACTATTTTTCCTCATTGGAATTGTTTGCAATCATGTCTTTAAGATTTTCCTTTAAAAAAAAAAAAAACCTCCCACCATCCTGGACTCGTTTTCTTCCTTAGGGCTACTTTCCATGGGGTGTTACTTATAATTTTTCTGAATGTATTAACATCAGCTTTCACAAAATACAGATTACATGTAGGGCTACACTCCATTTTTGCTTCTTTTAAAATCAAAAAGTCAAGCATTCTGTGGTTACTTTTCCCCACAGTTCCCATAACTTCCACTTTATCCACTAAGTCATCCCTATTAGTATTAAGTTGAGAACAGCCAGTCCTCTAGTTCCTTCCTCCACTTTCTGCAAAAGAAAGTTAGTTATCTCTTACCCATGACAAGAATTTCTTGGAGTAGCCACTTTTGGCAGAATATGTCTTCCAACAGATAATCTGGATAATTGAAGTCCACCATTACTACCACATCACACTTCTTTGACATACTGACAGTTTGCTTTTCAAAAGTGTCATCCTCATTTTCTCCATAATTGGTTGATCGGTAGGAGACTTCAGATGCTCTTGATGGGTCTCCCAGGCTCATCTTCCTGTATTTCTGTGCAAGGATAAGTATTTTGAACATATAATGCAACTCCATCTTCTGCTCTTTTTGAACAAGTTACACCTTTTAATTGCTATATTCCAGTCACAGGAGTCGTACCACCAAACTTGAGTAATACCTACCCGTGACTGTGTCAGGAGGGGGGTGCAAGCCAAAGACCCCCTTTCCTGGCTTCTCCATGAAGAGTAACACAAGAAAGATGGTGCATTCACCAGGCCTTTATTCTTCTGTTACACTTCACCTCTTGCTTCCCGCAGCGTCTTGGCCCTTGCTTGCTCCGGCTCCCTTCCCTCCTATCATTATGGCAATGAACTGCGCAGTCCTGGCAGTAACGCTCCCTAGTCTCTGCTCGCAGTTTGCACCAGCCAACCTGCCAGCAATAGCCACGCTGGCTCTTCCCCATACACGTGCGTTTTCGTGTTCTTTCTGCTCTTCTGTCTCTTGCCGCCTCTCTCTTTCTCCGCCCCTCCTTCCTCTGCCTCCTCTTTATATCCCCTTCTCCCACAACATTCCAACCCAGCTGTTCCTGCCTCGGTCCGCAATCCTGTACAGCTGCGTGCTCACTCGCATCCCCTGGCCGTTGCCTTCTTGTGAGTTGCTCTCCCCACATAGATTCCCATCTTCGCCCTATTGTCTTTGGCCTTGCTCTGTGGAAGGCCCCAGGAAAAGGGGTGAGCCCCTCAGCCTCCTCACATGCCCCCCCTCCAAGAGGAGATCACCATCTTTGTGCAAGGGCCAGGGACCCTGGCGGGAAAAGAAATCCGCGTTAGCATGTTTGTGACCGTGCCTGTGTTTGACTGTAAAGGCATACGTCTGCAACACTAAATACCAACGGGTGAGGCGAGGGTTGTCATCCTTCATCCTATTTAGCCATTGTAATGGAGCATGGTCGGTGACCAACGTGAATGGGGCACCCCAGAGATAATGTCTCAGAGCCAGAACAGCCCATTTGATGGCTAGCACCTCCCTCTCTATTGTGGAATACCAGCGCTCTTGTGGTTCCAGCTTATGGCTCAAGTAGGGTACCAGATGTTCAGCCGCCCCTTCTCCCTGGGTCAGAACTGCTCCCAAGCCCACAGTTGAGGCGTTGGTTTGGAGGATAAAAGGCCGGGAGAAGTCTGGTGACTGTAAAACAGGCTGGCTGAGGAGACAGGTCCTCAAGTCTTCAAAAGCTTGTTCCATCTCCTCAGATCATACTAGGGTACGGCTTTGCCTTTTCTTAAGTGCCTCTGTCAAGGGGGCCACTTTGGAGGAGAAATGAGGGATGAATCGCTGATAGTAACTGGCCAGGCCCAAAAACTGTTGTACTTCCCTCTTTGTGCGAGGCCGTGGCCACTGGCTCAGCTTCTCCACTTTATCTGCCATAGGCCATATCTGCCCATGACCTACGATATACCCCAAGTACTGCACCTCCTGTCAAGCTATTCTACACCTGCCCGGATTAACCATCAACCCGGCCTGTCTTAAAGCTGCCAGAGATTGCCGGAGGTGGTCTAGATGTTCCCCTCAAGTACAACTGAATATGACAATGTCATCAATATAGGCCACGGCACAATGGGACAAATGTCCCAAGACCTTGTCCATAAGCTGCTGGAAAGTTGTGGCGGCCCCATGTAACCCAGAGGGCATATATATAAATTGAAATAGCCCTACAGCAGTGGCAAAGGCTGTCTTTTCTTTGGACTCTTCCGTCAATTTGATTTGCCAATACCCCTTAGTGAGATCTAGGGTCGAAAGGAAATGGGCCTGCCTCAGAGGATCCAGCAACCCATCTACGTGGGGCATGGGGTAAGCGTTGAACGTTGATACCTCAATGACCCTCCTGAAATCAACACAGAAATGGACACTCTGATCCTGCTTGGAGACCAAGACCGGCTGACTCCTCCAAGCGCTCACTGATTCCTCAATGACCCCCAGTTGGAGCATCCGTCTTTCTTCCTCTGTTATCACTTGCCTCAGTTGCAGTGGGTAGGGCCATGTTGGAACCCTGACAATGGCCCCAGGGATTGTTTGTATATGGTGGGCTACGACCATCGTGTGCCCGGGTTGATCAGAGAATACCTCTGCAAATTCTGCCTTCAAGGCCTGGACTTGTGCTACTTGAGTGGGTGTTAGTTGAGGATCAAGAGATAACTTCCCAGGGCCTAAGGCCTGAGCCTTGGGCCACTCAGTTGTGCAGTCTGCCTGATGACTGGTACTCTCCCTTTCTCTCCAAGCCTTGAGTAGATTTACATGGTAAATCTGGGTCGAGTGCCGCTTATTGGTGAAGCGTATCTCATAGTCCACCAGCCCCACCCTCCTAACAACCTCGTAAGGCCCCTGCCACCATGCAAACAACTTGCCCCCTCCCATGGGCAGGAGCAGGAGAACATGCTGGCCTGGTTGAAACGTCCGGGGTTGGACGTGCCGATCGTAATAGTACTGCTGCTCTCCTTGGGCCTGCCTTAAATTACTCTCGGCCTGCTGAGCTAGGTCAGTGAGGTGTTTTCTCATATCCAGCACATACTGGAGGGTGGAGGTGGGCTCTGGGTCTGATGTCTCCCATTGCTTCTTAACCAGGTCTAGAATTCCCCGGGGGTGTCGCCCATATAGTAACTCGAATGGTGAAAACCCTAAAGAGGTACCTCCCTTATTGCGAACATCAAGGGCCCCACAAAACATGCCATTGTCGAGGATAGGTTGACACAAACTTCCTAAGCATCTGCTTAAGGGTCTGCTTAAAGCGTTCCATTAGACCATTGGTCTGGGGGTGATAGACTGTGGTGTGTAAGGGCTTTATTCTCAACAGGTCCCACATCTGCCTCAGCACCTGGCTCATGAAATAAGTGGCCTGATCTGTCAAAATTTCCTTGGGGAAGCCCTCCCAGGCAAAGACCCCCAACAGCTCTTGGGCGATAACCCAAGCTGAAGTACTCCTTAGAGCAGGGGTGGGCAATTAATTTTCCTATGGGGCCACATGAGAAACTTAGTTGTTAAGGGCCGGACCAATACACTTACAGCTCTGCTCAATATATATCTCTATAAAAACAGTAAATGAAACATTACAATGATACAATGAAAATGTGGAGCACAGAACAACACTATTTAACGTTAATTTAGCAGATTCTTCAAAATAAAAGCAGTGCAGTTGTATTGCTTGCATCTATATTACGATTATTGCTTGTGTCTATGTTTGCATTAACTTTTAATTTGCCAGTGACCTCATACGGGCCAGTCAGGGTCAGTCATCGAGCCGGATGTGGCCCGCGGGCCGTACAATGCCCAGGTCTGCCTTAGAGGCATGGCCTCAGCGTAGCGGGTACTGTAGTCGATCACCACTAGAATATATTGGTGTCCCTGAGCTGACCTCTCCAAGGGCCCTACCAGGTCCACTCCGATCCTTTCGAAGGGCTCCCTTATACCTGGCATGGGTATCAAGGGCCCTGCAGGGGCTCCTTTCCTCTGAGTCTTTTGGCACTCCGGACAGGACAAGCAGTACTGCTTGGCCTGAGCATACACCCCTAGCCAGTAGAACTTCCGGACAAGCCTGCCGGTGGTTTTCTCCACCGCCAGGTGGCCAGCGGTAGGCAGGTCATGGGCTAGTCGTAAAACAGCTAGCCTTGGGTTCAGGAACCACCAGCTGTCACAATTCGCTGTGCCCTTCCTGTGCAGGTACAACTCTATACAGCAACCCCCCTGCAATCTCAAAGAGGGGACTACTCCTTGCACTCTCTCTTGCTTCTGAGGGGTCCTGGGCTTGCCTCAGGGCATGGACAAGGGAGGCATCATTTTGCTGGAGGAAGAGCAGCCGCTTGTGAGAGGTACACAGAGCCATAAGGCCTATATCTTCCTCCTCCCCTGCCAAGGCAACCTCCGAGCTCACCTCCCTCACCAGCTCTTCAAAATGGGGCCAATCCCGTCCAATTATCACTTTATAAGATAAACTGGGGACAACTCCCACCTTACATACGTGTACTTTCCCCTTTACCTCCACCTTGGCCCATCGGGTGGCATAAGGCTTGACATCTCCATGTATACATTTCATCTGCAGTATTTCCGCCAATGGG
The DNA here is from genome assembly GCF_004798865.1 of Varanus komodoensis. Lineage (NCBI taxonomy): Eukaryota > Metazoa > Chordata > Lepidosauria > Squamata > Varanidae > Varanus > Varanus komodoensis. The sequence goes on along the minus strand of NW_025336100.1, from coordinate 5,568,963 downwards.
CTGCCCCGGGCTTGCCTAACCAGGGTGCGACCACAGCCTGTATCTACCAAGGCCTCAACCTCCTTCCCATCCACCCTGGCTTGAACCCGCTGAGCTTGCTGAGGGGCGGCACTCACCGGGGTGGACCACCAGGCTTCCATGAAGTCACACCACATCAACAGACAGTCCCGCCGGAAATGCCCCTCCTTGCCACAAGTAAAGCACACTGGCTTCAGCTGGGATCCTCTTCCTTTCCCACTTGTAAGGCACGGTGAAGCCAAGGGAGGGCCCAGTGCACGCACTTCCAGCTGGGCAACATTCTTGTGCCTCATGCCCCTTCCAGTGGGTGCGGGTTCAGCCAGTCTCGCTCTCTCTGGGCCCCTGTTGTCACGGCCCCCAGGTGCTTTTGGCCTCTGACCCTCCTGCCAGGGTGGCCCCGGCCTGTCTCCTACATCTGACTCCTCTGCAGCCACAAAGGTTTCTGTAAGTATGATGGCCTCTTCTAGGGTTTCAGGCCTCTGGCACCCAACCCAGTTTCTGGCTGGGGCAGGCAGGATGGTTATAAACTGTTCCAGCAGGAACAGCGACAGCCACGCTGGCTTTTCCCCAAACACAGGTGCATTTTTGCATTCTTTCCTCTCTTCCATTTCTCACCGCCTCTCTTTCTCTGCCCCTCCTTCCTCTGCCTCCTCTTTATATCCCCTCCTCCCATACCACTCCAACCAACTCAGCTGTTCCTGCCTCGGTCCGCAATCCTGTACAGCTGCGCGCTCACTCACATCCCCTGGCCATTGCCTTCTTGTGAGTTGCTCTCCCCACATAGATTCCCAGCCTCACCCTGTTGTCTTCGGCCCTGCTCTGTGGAAGGCCCCAGGAAAAGGGGTGAGCCCCTCAGCCTCATCACACTATCAAGTCGTATTTACCTTTATATTTTAAGGGTTCAAGTTCATCCTGTTTATTTTCCATATTCCAGGGATTAGTGTATGGAAGTTGAAGTGCATGTGCTTTATGGTCTGGCTTTTTTCTTACATTTTTGAGAGTACTATATTGGGCTGCAAGTAGAGCTCTTTTCTGTGTTTTGCTGCATATGCCTTTATTTGTAGCTGCCTCCAATTCCACATCTCCCTCCCTGGTAAGACTCAGTTTAAAGCTCTTCTGATTAAATTCTTCATGTGTGGCCAAAAATATTCCTTCCTGCACATCCTTCACCAGCAATCTTTCATTCAAATGGCATAGTCTGTTGTCCCAGAATCAAAATCTTTCCTGTTGACACCACCTTCATAACCAGTCATTCACCCGAAGTATTTTTCTTTCCCTTTCTATTCCTCTTCCAAAAACTGGGAGGATGGATGAGAAGACTATCTGGGCCCAAAGTTCTTGAAATCCCAACACCTTTATTGTGGTAAGCCAACAGCATTGAACAGCCCATAACAGCTTCCTATAAAAGTGATAGATTCAAGAGTATCCCCATACTGTGCATGTGCTCCTTCAGGGGGAGTGTGACCCTGTCGATAGCTGATTGTACCTTCCCCATCCAGTCAGATGAACTACCAAAGCAAAGTTCTTCAAAGCACTTCAAAATTTGGTCTGGCTTGCTTCCATTCTCATTTGCTGCTACTGCTGCTGCTGGTTCTTCAAATGGAAAAGTCTGTACTTTTTGAAAGTTCTGCTTTTTAAAAGCTCTACATTTTTAGAAGTACGCATTTTGTGAACCCAAGTACAGGAATTTAAAAAAACTTTGATCCTATTTGGATTATTTGGTGTGATCGGGGTGTTTTTGAGTGAGTTGCAAACTGAAATGAAATTCCTATTTGGTCCATTACCAAGATCAGCACATTTTCATTACAATTGCCTGAAATGAAAAAAAAAAAAAAAAAAAGATGCGACACTGCATGTTATAAGCATATTGCTGACACTGTACCCCAAACTCTGGATGCTCCCACACAATGGCTTCATGTAGATGTTTAATCACAGGAGGGATTGAATCAACCCTGTGTAAACCCCTCCCCTCCACTCCACTGAAAGATTCCCAGCCAATATAGATCACAGACTGTTCAAATTCACACACTCATGCACATTCACTGCAATGAACAACAGCGTGAACAAGCAGTATCCCTCTTCCATGCCCTCCACGGCAGCCTTTGTGATGCTGTACCTGATGTGGAGGAAGGTTGCCAGTTGTAAAACCTTCGTACCACAACTGCCAAAGAGATGGATTCTGCTAAGGTTCGACAGTATTAAGATATTGAAGCCTCCTGCTCACCCTGATTGCTGAGAAGAAATGAAACAGGTGTAAGAAATGGGCTCCATCATCACTGCCACAGAAGCCTTATTCTGGTTCCTGACTCCTAGCTGAGCAGAGCACAACAAGCTGCCTCAGTGGTCTAGGGACTAATGTATACAAGCAACCAAACTCACAGAGAGTGATTGATCAGAACGGGCAAACAAGAAGAGCTAACAGGAGTTTGGCAGCAGAATCATTATGGAAGAGGAGATAAAGGCAGAGGCAAAGGACCAGGAACTGTCTCTCCCAGGTGATCATCTGCTCATTATGTGCTGCTGAGAGCTGCAACTGAAGAGGAGTGGCCTGATTACTCTCAGCAGCTGTGTAGGCAGGGAGATTCATTCTGGTTCCTGACTCCTAGCTAAGCAGATCAGAGGAAGCTGCCCCCACTAGTCTAAGAATTACTGTATACAAGCAACCAAGCTCCCAGAGAGTGAGTGACCAGGGAGAGCTAACAGAGGTTTGACAGCAGAGGTCAAGGGGGAGATCCCTAACTTTCTTTTCTTTTTCTTTGCTTTCTTCCTTGTAAAACATTGGTGGTAGAATTTGGTGGGAAGGACAGGGAGGAGTTCCCTAACCCTTTTTTCTTTTTTCACCCTTAGTTCTTTTCCCCACTTTGTTTCCTTCCTTTACTGGTAGGACCATGTTGTTAACCTTCAGGGAAGACAGGAGAAAGCATGGCTTGTTACAGCAGGACCAGCAAGGTAGAATCAAAAAGGTAACAGAAAGTACAGACCAAGAAGACTCCCAAGTGGTGGTGACCAGCAACATTGGTGCAATGTTTGTTTTCTTGCCTGAGGTTAATATGACCTACATGTGCAACAATTACAATCTAATACCCCTGTGAGAAGAAAAGGTGAGAGCACTAGAATAGCAAGTGTCCTCCCTCAAGGGAATAAGAGAAGTTGAAGAGTTTTCAGACAGAGTGGTAGAACTGCAACTGCTAAGTGTTATACTGAAGAGCAGCAACGAGCTTGAACAAAAGAGGTGAATCCTGAGATATGGAAAAATGAGGAGAAAACTCCATGAAAAAGAGTGATAGAAGCAGAAGAACTGCACCAGTGGAAGCAGTGGAACTCTCAAACCGCTTTCAATTACTCGAGGATGAGATTGGAGGGCAGCCTGCAGTGGAAGAATACAAGTCACCCTCTGCAACACTGAGCAAGAGACTGAAGGTCAACCATGTTGTGGCAATGACACAAGGCCTACAAGAACAAAAAGAGTATTAGTTGTGGGAGATTCCCTGTTCTGTGGGATGGAAACACACGAATTTCATTTAGACATGACATTCATCAGGTATGCTGTCTCCCTAGAAGACAGCTTGGTGATGTAACTGAAGGACTGTCAAGGATCATAAACCCCACTGACACATAACCCTTTCTTCTTATACATGTGAGAACAAATGACACTACCAAGTAGAGCTTTGAAGAAATTTCATCAGACTTTGAAGCTTTAGAAAGGAAATTCAAGAATTTTGGAGTCCAGATAGTTTTTTCTTTCTTCCAGTTCTTGGAAGAAGAATAGACAGTGAAAGAAATATACTCCAGGTGAATGTTTGACTACAAAGGTGGTGTCTATGTAAGAGATATGGATTCTAGCACCATAAGCTACACCTCCTGGAAGATTGACTGCTGGCAAGGGATGGGTTGCACCTTACAAGAACAGGAAGGAAGATGTTTGACCAAAGCATGAAGTTTATCAGGAAGGCTTTAAACCGAATCCTGCAGGGGAAGGAGAAATACACCTTGGGGTCACCATGGACAAAGGCTTATGCACCACAATGGAGAGAGAAGGTCTTATTGCACACAGTGATAGTCTTCCAAAAAATGTAAGAACAAAGCTAGGGTATAAATCACATATATAATAACATAAACCTCAACATCTATATACTAATGCCCAGAGTATGGAGAAGAGACAGCCCAACTTGAGCTCTTAATGCAGGAGAACAAATATGATCTGATGGATATAATTGAAACTTGGTGGGATGACTCTCATGACTGGAATTCAGCAACTGAGGAATATAACTGGTTCAAGAACAGAAAGGGAGGTGGAGTTACGCAACATGTTAAAGATACATATCACTGCACAGAAATACAGGAGGATGACCTTAGTATCTCCATTGAGAGCATCTAGATTAATATAAATGCAGGAAAAAATAAAAAGAACATAGAGTTGGAGTCTGTTACTGACCACCCAGTAAGGAGAAGAGAAGGATGAAACTTTTGGAAAGCAAATCGCCAGTGTTTCAAGGGGGCATGATTTCATCATTATTGGGAATTTCAATTTCCTTGATACCTGTCAGAGAGAAATTCTGCCAAACTTGTCCCCTCCAAGAAATTCCTGATATGTGTTGCTGATAATTTCCCCCTACAGAAAGTGGAAGAAGAAACTATAGAAGAATGGCTGTCTTTGGTTTGACTGTAACCAACAGGAATGACCTAGTGGATAAAGTGTAGTTATGAACTCTAAGGAAAGTGACTGTGCCTTCCTAATTAATTAATTAATTAATTAATTAATTAATTACAAGCATTTATATCCCATCCTATTACCAAGCAATTGAATTCTGGATTTTAAAGGAAGTAAGGGCCAGGATTTTAGGAAAGCCAGTTTTCATAAATGCAGAACGATGATAAGTAACATCCCATGGCAAGTGACTCTAATGAGAAGAGGAGTCCAGGATGGCCAGAGGTTTTTTTTTTTTTTTAAGGAAATTCTAAAGGCACAATTGCAAACAATTCTAACAAGGAAAAAAGGTAGAAGACAACAGAGGAAGCCCATGTAGCTTCACAAAAAGCTTAGAGCTAATCTGAAAACAAGGACATGTATAGGAAGTAAAAGGTAGGCCAAGCTACAAAAGAAGAGTACAAGCAAGTAGAACAGAATTGCAGGAACAGCATCAGGAAGGCTAAAGCTAGGAATGAACTGAGGTTAGCAAGGAATGCTAAAAGCAGCAACAAAAAAAAAAAAAAAAAAAGCCTTCTTCACATCTGTCCCTGTAATGGGGGTTCAGCTACTCAATGTGAATGGCAAAGTGATAACAAATGACAAAGGCAGATACCTACTTTTAGGTAGAACTAGTTATCCTCTACTCAACACTAGTTAGGCCTTATCTGAAGTCCTGTGTCCAGTTCTGGGCACCACAGCTTGAGTAAGATGTAGACAAGCTAGAAAAGGTTCAAAGGAGTGCAAAAAAGATAATCAGGGCACTGGAAACAAAGCCTTATGAGGAGAGATTGAAAGAAGTGGACATGTTTAGGCTTGAGAAGAGAAGACTGAGATTCTATAAGAACTTGAAAGGCTGTCACAAGGAGGAAGGCCATGATCTCTTCTCAATCACCCCAGACACAGAATAATGGACTCCAGTTGCAATTCAAAACTTCCTGACCGTTAGGGCAGTATGACAATGGAACCGATTACCTAGGAAGGTTGTGGGCTAGAGATGTTCACATTGCAGCTGGACATTTTCATCTGAGAAGGATAGTTTAACTTCAAGTCCTGCACTGGGCCAAAGAAGGGACCTTTTTGTTTCCTTCTAACTCTACTATTCTATTATTCTATGATTCACTGATTCCTATGGTGTCCTCAAGCATTGTAGGAAGGGAATACTAAATGTAACATGATGTGAAAGGAAGTATAGAGCTTCATTCTTTGAGTTGTTGTTTCCTCTTCCCACGCCTTTCATGGAGCATGGCAAGCTTCAGGATTGGTTGACTGGTAAAGATTTCTGACAGTTTTAACAACTGCAATAATAACAAGGCCTTTTAAAGCCCAGTTTACATTATCAAGACACACATGTGTGCACAGACCAAATTAGATACTGCTGAAAACAAATTCATATGCTCAGGAACAGCTCAGAGATAACATATTCTTTAAGTCTAAGTGTATGTTTTTAACACTAGGATGCAACTGGTAGATCCGGGGGTTCTGGTAAAACTCTAATGCTGCAAACTTCAAATCCCCCTCCCCAAGTCTTCCCTCCCATGTATTAGAGCAGAGTTAGGGAGTCCTCCAAATGTTTTAGAGCACAACTTCCACAATTTCTCACCACTGTCAGTGTTGGCCAGGGTAGATAGGATTTACACTTCAAAACATTTGGAGAGCAGCATGATGTTGTCTACCCCTGAAATAGATTAATAATTTTTGTTATTACTAAATAATCATGGCAATCTTATTTTTTCCTAGGAAAAAGCACAGTGACGTACTAAAGTTAGCATGTAGGCTAGGGTGCCACTCTAGTAAATTAGGTTTCACATGTTTTTATAGAATTTCCATACTGTGTGAGACTTTTTTCCCCCGTAAAACTTGACAGCCTTTTAATTTTCTGGGACTCTGTTTTTGTAAAGTCTCATTTTGTACAGTTGTTTCCAATGCTATAGGGAGTGTGTTTGCTTTTAAAGGTAAATAATTATTTTACTGGGGCTGGGAAACCCATTTTCTTTGGGCACAAATCCCAAATAGAAATTGTGTTCACTCCTGTTTTGTTCCAAATTTACTTTCTTTCATATATCAGCAGCATATTTTTAATAAGTGTAGAGTTCATAAACTGACAAGTTTCTTTGTTTTTAGATTGTCTCCTACCTGCTTGATCTCCCAGAAAAAGATGAGGAAGAGGTAGAAAGAGCACAAATCAACAGTTTTGACACTCTTTGGGGAGAGACAGGTAAATTTTATAGCCTTTCCTCCTGTTGATTGACTGAGAAATATTGGGTCTTCTTTGTGGTCTCTGTGCATCACACATATGGGCTCTATACCTGCATGGAGCCTGTTGTCAAGCTCATTGTACAGCTAAGAGCATTTTGGTGGGAACCCCTCCCCACCCTGGCATCCATTAAATATGAGAGGAGTTCCCCCTCTTCCTCAGTTCTTTGACCATTTTCACCTGAGCCTTGGGAATTTCATCTTTTTCTTTTAGGTGAGCTACTAAGCATTTTTCTATACCTTTCTTCCTTAGCAAACATTTCTCTCTTGATCTATTCCTATCTCTCTATCGCTTGATCTTTTCCTCTTATTATTGTCAACCCATTACCCATTTTTCCTTACTTTACAAAAGACAAAAAGAAATCCATTTTCCAGATCACTCCAGCTATTCCAGTTCCTGCTGAACTTTATCTTTCACTATTTTCAACATCTCCTTTTTTCTTCTACTTACTGATGACATCAAAGGCTGCATTTCACAAATAAATGAGGTGTGGCAGTAAACTCCTGCCTACACGTAGGCACTCACTTTTTGTGTTTCATCTTAGTGAGGGTCATCAGGTGGACCAATGTCCAATTTGCATGGCCTTCATTAAACAAGCTAGGAAACACCAGGACTGCTTTCACACAGAATTATGGAACGAGACTCTTCATACAGTTGATGTTGCCAGGGCACCAGAGACAAGCTGCCTATCGGCATCTGAGGCTGCCTCCTTGCCTCAATCCACACCTCCTACAGCAAGCACCCATGCTTTGAGCCAGTCACCAACAACATCTCTGTGAAGATCCCTGAGCCTGAAGAAGGCAAAGAAGTTGGCCAAGAGGACTTACCTTTTTATTTAACCATCATTTTAAGAATCAAGGATTTAAGATGTTTAAGATTACAGTCGCATTTTATTTTTTCTTTTTATGAATGTGATTTATTTATTTTTACTATTTATTGTTTTAATTACTGTATCATCATTGTTGATTGTACATTTATTATTATTATTATTACTGTTTTTAATTATTGTAAGCCGTCCTGTGACATTTTATCGGGAAGGGCAGGGTAAAAATGTTTTAAATAAAATAAATAATAAATAAGGTAATTAACACTTCTGGTTCCAAATGAAAACGGCACTCCAAGGAACATAATTCAGATCTGGCCACAAAGAAGACATTGATCTCAGCTATTCTGGAACCAGAACTGATGGTACCATTGTCCAAATCCATATGGGCTTTGGTTATCAGAAGGACTCTCCTCCCCTGTCCACCCTACTTCTGTAGCCTGAGCTGACAGGATGCACCCTAAACAAAATTTCACTGTTGTGGAATCAGCACAAGGAAGGTCATACCATAATAAGGAGTAAAGCCAGCTGGACTCTTTGAAGAGACTCATGTATTCCTCCTTTGCTCTGGAAGTCTAAGTGGCCAACTACCAGACCACTTTAGTGTGGTACCAGCATTTCACTGGGGAGAAGCTGGATGCTCGTTGCAACCACCTAATTGAGCAGCATAGGGACCTCACCCTCCCTCTTCTCAGTACTGTAAGAAGCACAGCCTCTTCTCTAGCCCTACTTGAAGAGACAGAGTCTCTACTCTTCAGGGAAGCAATAGAGCCAGTTGCCATCTCTGAGACTCCATTTGGTTTTTTCTTCAGATACTTCATGGTATGAAGAACTTCAATCAATCCTGGAAATAAGGGACTTGTACACCTTTATTTTGACAAAGACAGTATGGTCAGCCTGCAGAGCATTTTGCTCTTGCTTCAAAGTGGAGACTTGCTTGCATCCACTGACCTATAGGATGCATATTTTCATATTTCTAGAGCATTCTCACAGGCACTTCCTCCATTTCCTGGTTGGAAGAGACATTTCCCATAGTCTGGGACTCTGCAGAAAGATATGTTCCTTCCCATTCCCGATCTGTCTTCTCCATTGGAACATGGCTAGACTCCATCTTGGCAAAGGAGTCAAGAGCTATGACAGTGATTGAGATTTTCTCCATGCTGTGCAGCCAATGTGTGGTGATAGCTCTCCAGATTCAGTGGCTACTTGGATTCATGGTTATTCTAGCCATTGGTCAGGCTTAAGATGTGACCACTATAACTCTGTTTTGCTCATACCTATCATCCCATGGATGACCCACAGTGGTAGCACTTTTAGATGTTGGAACCAGTCTGTGCCAGTCGTGGCTGCTGGATGCACCATGATCTCTTGTTAAGAGGGATTCCATTTGCCCCTCCTGAACCAGTCTTCACAGTTACGATGAATGTTTCCCTATACAAATGGGGAGCCCACTGTGGTACACTGAAGACTCAAGGAACTTGGAACGAATTCAGAGCTCTCATGCTTGTAGTGGTTGACAAAGATCAATGATGTCTGCTCTGCAGAGGTCCAGTAGAGTGCTCTTAACATGCTGGGCAGTCAGTGTTGCCATCATTCTTGGCAAATGTGCCTTGAATCTAACTGGGAGTTGCTGTCCCAACTTATATGCTAGTGATATGATCCACCTCACCCAAGCTGCTAACCCTTTTAAGGAGATAGGGTGCTCTCTATGTCTGCTACCATAGCAAAAGGAAAATCTCTGTGACTGCCTGAAAGATTCAGTCCCAGAGTGGAAGAGTGCCCTACGCGTGTCCACAGTATGTAGCATAGACTCCATCAGATTGGACCAGGAAGGAAAGAGGCAGGCAAAGCAATGTTCTGATTTAAATGAATGGTGATACTACATGGAGCACCACCTTATTCCTGTGGAAGATATGGGGGATTGACCCATAGAGCTGGCTATCCAAAAAGTGCCCAATTTATTTTGCAAAATAAATAGCACACAGTGGGTGTTTCTAAACTGAGGCCCTGAGCTACTCTTGGTTCCTCTTTTTTATAGTAAACATGATTCTACATACTGATACAGCTTTCTTTCCTAAGCAAAGCAAGCACTTTCTTGTTTGGAGCAAACACTTATTATCTGAGACAAACAGCAAACTCAACAAGCAACAGTTCTTACCTTTTTGTCCAGCCTAGGTTATGACAACCTTTAGAATTCTTCAGGAAAACCCTTCATAAACCAAGGAAAAGGATGCTGTGGAAACTTACAAACTCAGCTATGGAAACATCCTCATCAATTCCCCTTTTGGAGCTTAGATCACATAGTAGCCATAGTGCCATAATTCCTGGGTTATGCAGTTAAGTAATTTGGTTTTACAAAGTTGTTACAACCTTGGGTAAAAAGAGCACATAGCTTGGGGACGCACTGGAGACAGCAGCAGCAGCAACTAAACAATGGTGTACAAGTATTACAGCAATGTAGAAAAAGCCTTGTTTGAGCCAGGGGAAATTAACTAATCAAGATGTCATCCATTCCCACAAACAAAATCCATGCTGAACTGGATGTATGCTGCATGCTCTGCATGAGTAGCTAATTTGCAAATTATTTTTCCATTATTTTCAATTTTTCCATTATTTTCAAACTCTCTTGTTAACCCTTTTTTCAGCCTTCTAGTTAACCTTTTACTCAACAGGTGTCTAGGATACGTTTACTGAAGCCATGTGATTTCCTGCAATGCAGCATTTACTTGTCAACACTTTGGGAACAGGTCTAATTTATCAACAATTGAAGGAATGTTGACATTACCATGAAATGCTACCTGGTACTTGATGGTTTCTGTGCTAGGAAACTACACTATTTTTTAGTGCAGACAATGGAGCTTTTTGGAGTGTTATCTTTTTAACAAGAAAGAGTCTCTAGTCCAACCTACAAGAGTATCAAATAATTTTGCCATGATCTTTCATAAAATTATATGCCATAATGATTTAGTTAGTCTTTAAAGTGCTGTAAGGTTCATATAGGCTAACGCTAACATGATGTCCTCTCTGATTTTTTGTTTTAATTAAACAACATTTTGGTAAGATGTTCTTAAGTTAAACAGGGCTCTTCATCTTGTAGAATGGAAATGTAGCTGTACTTATCACCAAATGCTTACAGTGGAAAGTATTACAAGTGGACATATTTATTAAATAAAATAACTTAAGATTCTACCAATATTTGGTACTTTAGACATATTCCTATTCTTAGAATGCCAGAAAAAAAACTTGGACATTTTCCCAAGTTTCAGATAAATATTTGTTATGCTTTTTAGTTTTGAAACAATAGTGGGAGTTAAAGTGAACAAAATAATCAGTAGGAGCCTCTTCCCTGGATGCAGAGATTGTGACTTCTCCTTTCTTATTAGTTAACATCCATCAATTGCCATAAATGACACAGACATTGTCCTAGCAAGGTATGCCCCGCTCCTTATCTCTTAGGTAAGTCTTAGAAATGGCAGCCTGAATTTTTCACTGTTCAACAAGCACAATCCTCTCCTTCCTTTCTCAGGTTTCTTTTCTTCTGAAAGTAGATTGTAAGCCTTAAGCAGGGATTGTTCTTATTTTTAACAGTGCACAGTTCTTAGGCATGTATCATCCCATAGCTGGAAGTCATAAACCAGATGTTTTTCTCAAGATGACCTTTATTCTAATCAGTCTTTTCACTTTTCCAGCTCTGACTGCTGCAGCAGGACGAGGCAAGCTGGATGTTTGTCGACTGCTTCTTGAGCAAGGAGCAGCTGTTGCCCAACCTAACCGCCGTGGGGTTGTTCCCTTGTTCAGCACTGTTAGACAAGGCCATTGGCAGGTAAGAGAAATGGGAGCAAGTCTGAAATAGGAAACTGAAGTAACAAGTAAATATACAGTGCAGATTCTTGGGGACAATTCTTTTATTACTAACAGCACACAGGAGTAATGTCTTTGTGAGATATCTTCACTGATGCTCACAGAAGAAAATTTCTGCCTATGGAGATGTTCTGGGAATGACCTCAGCAACTCATAATTGATACAGCATCTTTGTAAAAAGCATAAGTGCATATAGGGATGTGGAAGGAATCTGTTTAGGAATGGGAATCCATTGGATTCCCTGGCCTTGGCTCCCCAGACTCCAGTCTACTTTATAGTGACCCAGAGTCCAACTCTCGGCAAACATGCCTAGCATTCACAGGGTACTCACCTAGAATCAAGCCTCATGTGCTGTGCAAGCAACAACCCTTTCCTACATGCACTGCTGCTAGTAGCAGTGAGTGGGAAAGAAGTTTGGTCACCAGGAAGAGTGCCTGGCACACTACTCGTAGCACCCATTTTCTACGTGCTGCAGTCATTCTTGGTGGGGAAGGTTGCCAGTTGCATAGCTAAGGGTCTACAAGTATTCATAGACTTCTTGGCTCTGCTCACTTTGCAGGACTGGGCCAAGCATGAGAGGAAGTTTGTGAGTGCTAGAGGGATGGATTTTGAAAGAGTTCATCCCAACCCTAAGTGAGTGTCCAGGTCTCTCTGAATTTCACTTACAGAGGCTTTTGGATGCATGAGTGATTTTCTGTAGCTTAGGAGTGTAAGATGTGCCGTAACCGGATAGCTCTTGTGAGCCAAGGAACCAAGTGGCTGAGTTGACCTGCTGCCAAGAGAGCATTTCATACCAAATAACTTCCTTTGTGTGCTTCATATGTAAAGAATGCCTAACATATTTAAAACACACCTGTGGCTCAGAAATGGTAGGAACTTGTTTTTCCTAAATATGCCAAATATTCCAATTTCATTTTGGTCAGATTCGTCTACATATGTAGAAAATTTCATTAGCCAGATCTCAGTTAGGCAATTCACACTTCATTTTCCATGTAACTCTTTTAAGTTCCCTATCCCTATAACATGATTCCAGTCTGTTCCCACTGACTTGTAGGTAAATGAAGGCATGGCTGGAATGACCCATGGACTTAGGCTCTATTGTTGTTGTTGTTGTTGTTGTTATTTCAAAATAGGCATACATATGTAGTCATACTCATAATCATTTTCCTAATTTACTCCATATACAAGGAGAAAGAAACTTGCATTGTGAAGAAACCAGACACAGAAATCTGAGAGGGATAGTTGGAGTCCTGCACTGAGCAAAGGGTTAGATCTGATGGCTTTCTTGACCCCTTTCAATTCTATGATTCTATGAAAATCAAAATGTGGGGGGAAACTTCACTATCGATAGTATACAAGTTTGAATAATGCTTAAATTGTTCATTTGTATCTGCAAGTTAAGTGTATTTTATATTTCTCTCATCTTTTATAGTGAAAATAAAATGTCTACATTTTTGCTATCTGTCATTCCATAATCTAAGGTTGGCTGCCCTGCCACCCCCGTACCCACCATCTCAGGCCCCATTCCCACCTTTCAGGAAAAAGGGGAAAGAGCAAAGCTCTAACCCTTCTAGAACAAGAGCAAGACTGCCATGAGAGGCTGTGAAGAGACAGTTGCTACAGGCACCGATTCCTGGTTGGCATGCTATTGCCACCTCTGGATTCCTGTTCTCTTCTGTCCCCTCCCTAGAGCCAATGAGCACTGAGGCAGTTTTGTCTGCTGCCACTCCCACCTCTTTCCACTTCCGGCCCCCACAACTGCCATCTGGTCTTCACATTCTTTCACTCACAGGAGAAACAGACATCAGTCAGCCATGGAACATCCTCACATTCTCCCCAATACAGCTGCACCCCCAAGGGCTGGGAGCAAACAGCAAACAAGCAGAAGCTACTGTTACAGCTGACGTTGCACCATGGAAGAATGAAAACTCAGAAGTGGAGGAGGTGGCAGCAGCTCAAGCTTGTTTCATGTATCTTTTGCTACTTTCTAGGAGAAAATACTTTTCTTCCTTCTTTCTTTTTTACTAGTTCTCTAACCCATCTAGTCTTCCTTATCATTAAAATATCCTGGGATAGTTTCACCAGTAATCCTCATCAGCAAATAGAACCATCATATCTTCAAACAGTCTCACCATTTATTTATTTACTTACTTACTTACTTACTTACTTACTTACTTTTCGATTTATATCCTGCCTTTTTCCTACAAGGGCTCAAGGCAGCTTACATCATGCTCCTCCTCCATCTTATCCCCACAACAACAACCCTGTGAGGTAGGTTGGGCTGAGAGTCTGTGACTGGCCCAGTCACCCAGTTGGCTCCATGGCTGAGCGGGGACTAGAACCCAGATCGTCTGAGTCCCAGTCCCATGCTCTTAACCACTGCACCACACTGGCTCTCCAAATATCCACACCAAATATGGATTGTACTTGCATTTTTGGCTCCATACTTAACAGCATGCCTCAAACCCCATATTTGGATACATTCTATACAATGTCCTTGTGGTTAGATGTTACCCATAAGTTAGTTTATAACAGCTTTCTTTCATATCAATGATATAAGATTTTGCCATTCCTTGAGTGCAAATATATTTCCGTTCATCACTCAGTAGCTCATAACCTCTCTGTTGCCTGTTCCATTTTTGCATAAATAATCCTAGTTGCCTTTTAGAGATTTTCTCTGCAATCAATTCCTTTTCTAATCTGATTTGTTCACTTGTTAATATGTTACTTCTCAAATGCTGCACTATATGAGTTCTCAGTTGTAGCACTTGCAACCAATGAGGGTGCTTCTGGTTTGATCTTACTGCCATCTCTGCACTACCATTTCCACTTTTGGTACATGTATCATTTCTTATGACATCCAGAATACTGATAACATTCATATACTTCCAAACCACAGCTTCTCCCTGTAAGTTAAAATTTTCCCTATAGATAGTTGATAATTGAAGTCCATGGAGAAATGCAGTGGTATTTTCATTTATCCCAACTGAATATAACTGCTTTAATAAACTTTCTGTTTCTGATGCATGTGTAGACTTTCCTGTGGTTTACTGAAGAAGATTTTTTAAATAAATATCTATGCTGTCTAGTAAAATCTTAACCTATGTAACTATTATCCTCCAGGGCTATACAGTAAGTCCGTATGTTGTTATATTCTTGTAGCCCTTGGTTAGTCATATATAGCCTGCATAAAATTTACAAATTTCTTACCAAAAAAAAAAAAAAGCAAGTAAGATAAATATCTGCTTTTCACCCTGTCATAAGTTTCTTCTGCATGAAGAAAAATAAAAGATACCTAGATTCCTCTTTTACAAATTCCAAAGAAAAGACCCTCTGTATTATCCATCATTTAGAGACAAAAACCACCTGGTGAGGGCAGATTAATCGTGCTATGAAGATGCTTATGCTAGAATTCAGTATACCCCTAAACAATGTATAATCCTGATTTAATTATAAAATAAGTCAATAAAGTGAATGGAGGGTCCCTGTAGCTGCAGCCAACCTTTTCCCACATCCTTTAGCCTACGGGCCTCCAGCATCTGGACTTTGAGTCTTTCCCAATTGAGTTGATGCTGAAACTGGGTCCTGTTCCTTTTTCTACCTTTCAAGCAGCTGTCCTCATTTAGTTCACCATAAGTACTAGTTCTCCAACTCTGACCATGCATTCCCCCCACCCCTTGGTTTCTGGCTTTGCAGCTGGGGGGTGGATGGGTTAAGGGCAGGGCATCACATAGGGGTGTTTCCATTTTGGAGCCTTGGGAGCTTCACCGTGGATGAACCAAAGAGTGGCTGTTGTCCATCTGGAGCACAGGAGATAGGAGCTTATAGAAAAACAAGGAAAAGTTTGGTTTGGAGGCACTAGAGGAGAAGACAGATGCACCTGCAAAATGATAAGCATTGGACACAAGGATTCTTTGGAGGGAAATGAGGTTAGAGTTCTCCCAACACTTAAATGGGGGTGGGGAGGGGGGGAGAGAGACTAGAGTATTAGTTTTGAGACACTGAGGAGAGAGAGCAAAGCAGATAAATCTGCAAACAATTAACGTCAGATATTTGGATACAATCAGAAAAAATGGAGGTTGGACTCCCTCCAATGTTACTGAAAAGGGGAAATAGTGGCTGGAGAGTTTGCTTGAAGAAATTAGGTGAGGGACTGAAAGCCAGTGCATCTGCAAACAAACCATATTGTTTATCCAGACGAATCTCTAGTAATATCCATTGAAAAACAGAGGTCATGGCCAGTACTTCAAGGATCCATGAGTTGTTGAAGGGAGCTTCTGCTGGATGAAATGGAACTGTCAGCTAAAAATATAAGATTTAAAGAAGATAGTGATTAAGATTTTTGCCCCTTTTTAATTAGAATTGTGATTTCCTTTAGAATAATCTACCCTTATACAGAAGGTTTTGCAGATCCTGTGACTTAGAATGAATTGGATATGTTATTGAGAATGGGAGAGGCCTTTGTGCTTAGCATGCACTCCCAGGACATCCCAATCTGGACTCTGAGTCAGAGGAAGAAGAGGAGGCGGCGAAGGGAGTCTATGAATTTGGGGCTTCAGACTTAGAGATGGGAGAAGCAGAGGAGCTTATTTTAAGGCTTCTCCAGGTGTTGAGACAAGTTCTGGAAATAACCAAGATGTAAAACTGTCAGGAGGGGGTATGGAAGAAGAGTTCTCAGAGCCAGATGCAGCTAGTACAACTCTTGACCCCATGATGTGGCCTTGGGAGAGGAAGGCTAGCCAACTAGAGGGTTGGTGTACAGAAAAAAGGTGTGTTTGCTTCCAGAAGGACCATCCCAGCAGGATGGGACTCAGACATACTCAAAAGGAGTGTTTCCAGAAGTAGTCGCTATTTTGGGTTCAACAACCCACTCTGTGCTGGCTCAGAGAGTCATTCTGATCGAGCCTGTTGGGTATACTTCAGTGAATTAATTGCTTTTGCAAAGTAATTATCTATCTATTTAAAACTTTTCTAGACCATCCTTGGATGGTTTAACAATACAACAACATTGTATTGTTGAATGTTGAATTGTTGTATTGGAAGCAAATCCTAGCTGATGACATATATTTCAACATTATAATGTTAAACCTTTCTAAATCTTCAAAATGAAATGAGCAGAATAGCAATTCAAATTAGATTAGGGGATTTTTAGCATGTCAGAGAACAGAAAACTAATGAGCACCTGCATCATTTCCTGATGGCTTGTCCTCTTTCATGCCTGACCAGGTGAATCACTAGAGTTGTCATTTATTGCTGCAGGTACATCTTTGAATGGGTGGTTCCAGTTCCTCCCATTTGACCAGGAGAAAAAGAGATATTTCTCTAGCTTTCAAGATGTGTTGCAGTGCCACCAAAAGACTAGCAACTGGCTACATGGGAAAAAGGCTTACTGAAAGCCATCTTGTACTGCTGAAGTGTGCATTTCAGATAGCAAAGGGACCAAAACTCAGCACTATTGCAGAGGAGGCAGAAGTGGACTGGGCGGGGCGGGGAGGGGGTTAGAAAGTGCTTCCATAGGCCTCCATAGGGAAATGGTTAGAATTTACTTATCTAATTTCATTCTACTTCCATGCTGCCCCATAACCCAGAGGTTCTCTGGGTGGCTTACACATGTTAGAAGAGCATACAATAGTAATAAAAAAGTTAATTAAACAGATAAAATAGATAAAACAATAAAATAATAGATAAAGCATCTCATGATAAAATAAAACCACACATAATTGTGTGGAATTGAGGTTGCACTTGTTGGCCTTCCTCAACTGTTTGCAAAGCCACTATTGGCTTTAAATGGCATCCATCTGCTTATCAGCTGCTGCAGTTTGGACAGTTATCACATGCTCTTGGTGATGTCAAAGGCAGCCATGCCTTAGTTCACGGACTCTCCTGAGATACAGATGTTGCTGGCTTGATTCCCAATGGAGCAACCTTTCTTTGGTTTTCCTGTGTCATATCATGAGCAGAGGCATGTCATGAACAGAGCTGGCTGGAGCTGGGGGTCAAACTAGATGGCCCAGGAGACCCCTTCTGACTTCTATGTTTCTATGTCCTTGAATCAATGGTGCACCCTCCAGCTGTTTCAGTGGCTAATTTCAGCTCCCTGGCAAGGTGGTCACAGCTGGTATTTCACTTATTTCTTCAATGTGTTGCACGTTGTAAACAAGCTTCTGGGAGAAGAAAACTACACCACTGTCAGTCCTTCCCACTATCATGTAAGTTGTCCAGCTACTGGTCCAGGCCTACAATACTGTGATGTTTCCACAGCTGTTTCTCTTCCAGATACATGTGCCTAGGTAGAATAGGAGAACCAGAATCTAATGAAAGCCATTAACCATGTCAGTAGGGAAGTCAAACTTAGACTTCATTTCCCTGGGAAACTTGCTGCAGCATGCTTTCCAAATGGCAGTTCCCATACTCTTAAGTGGCATCCCTCTGACTTTTCATAGCACATTGGCAGGCCAGGCATCTTGTATTGCAGCACAGGGAAACTATGTTAGGACATTAATACCCAAGGAATACATAGTTGGAGTGGAGTCGGAATCTTGCAGGGTACCAGGGATGAGCTCATGGGTAGATTTTACCACCAGAAGGACCAAGACCAGATTTCTTGGCTGGGAAGGGATCTGATGGACTTGAAATATTGCAAGCCAGGCACTGTATATTTATGGTATAGTGGCTGTGGTGGGCCTTGCAGAATATGACTCAACCCATCTGGAGGTTCCTGGTGTTACAAAGAGGGATTCTTTAGTTCAGGAGTGTCATCCCTTCATGAGATGATAGCATACTATTTGAAGATGGGATAAAGCAATTCCACTGGCAGCAATGACCTTCCAATCGAGTGGTTTTAGTTGCCAGTTTGTTTTAAAATGCCATGATGTGCGATGTGACCACAGGCCTCTAGTAAATGGCAACCTGCTTGAACTTCTAAATGTTTTATTAAATAATAAATAAATAAACAAATATTTCTCCTTTAAAGATTGTGTTTGCACTGTGATGAGATATGCACATAGCCTCATAACAACATTTGCACTGAAAACCAGGGGAAAGGTTATCACACCTAGTAATCCACTGTTCACAAGTCTATAAGCATCCACGTTCTTCCTCAGGCCAAAATTATACACAAACTCGCTGCTGTGCTTAAGGTGTCTTCACTTCAGTAAAGGGACCAGTTTCCCCAGTGCCCCTTTGCTGAGATGCTTCTCTTGAGGAAGCAGGAGTTGATGAGGAATGGAGTGGAGAGGAGTCAGTGTCAACATTTTCTGCATGATCCTCATGCAGAATAGCAAGGGAGGCACTATAGTCCAAGGACTGCGTGTGGAACAGTACCTAGGACAACTGCTCTACACATTTATTGAAACCACAGATTTTGGGTTAGATGTTGGCATATGAAGGCAAGGACAATAGTAGAGGAAGTTGGGGATCTAGACAAAGTTGTTTTAGGGTCTAGACAAAATGAGGCAGCAGCTGAGGGAACAGTTAAGCAGAAAATGTGTGTGTTGGGAGAAGAAATGTATGGACATGTGTATAGCAAGAAATGGAATGTCTATGCCTGTGAGCCATTGCACTTTAGGGTTTATCAATATCATGGGTAGTGCAATGCATTTTAAAAAAAAATAACAGTGGACTGTTCTTACAGAAAAAACTGTTTCTAAAACTCCTCTTATGCTCTCACGTAAAGAAATACCACAGCGGGAAGGAAGAGAAAAAGAGAAAGACATATGCACCTTTAACATTGCTGAGTTTATTACATGCAGCTGGCTTACAAGGAGAACCAAGGGGAAAAAACAGGTTGAAATAAACAGCTTAGCTTGAGGGGAATGGGAAGAGGATTAAGCATGGGAAACCAAAGCTGACAGGAACAAGTCTGTTGTTGGGCATACAGAGATTGCCTGCATGAAGCAGCTATTTTTTATCATGAAAAATAAATGTGGGCAGCCACACCTAAGGTATACAGAACATGGCAACCAATTTTTGACTGTTCTCTTTAGTTTGCTGTCATGTCATATGAACCCAGTCAACAAGTGAAGACAAAGCTATGATTGACGTTTCAGGAGCAGTCCTAGTTACAGAGATAGGTGGAAAATGACCATTTATTTGCAAAAAAGAATTCCTGGTTCATTTTGAACACATAAATGCCCATAGACTACAACTGAGAAATTCAGAAATTTAGTGTAATTCTGCCTGGGCAGTTGCATAATCAGTTCAGGTTGCTGCAATTACAGGAATCCATGCTCTTTCTAGCTCAGGTTTTATTGCATGTACCCAAGGATGTTTTTCCCCTGCTGACTATTTTTTTAATTATCCTGCCAATGCAAATGAAATCTACCATTAATTATACCCCTATTGTTTTGGGGATGGAGGTGCTGCATTGTAGCTGAGCATGAGTACATCAGTTCTACAAAGTAATGTTCCATTAATGTTCTGCCTAAATTGCTGGGAATTCAAATGACCCAGAGCCTGCCTGGGAACATAGGCCCGCCTTTGCCTAAAGCAGAGTTTTACTCAAGGTTCACTCAAGAGCCAGAGTGCCACCTGGGAAACCACTTGGGTGGGGCATGTGAGTGATGGGCTTGGCTACATCCCAAAGTTGGCAAGGCCACATCATACACATAAACATCCATATATCATTTACACCACATATAAGCACACACCAGCCATGCACAGCTTTCACACACACATTGCTAAGCAAATCAGCTGAGGAGGGGGCTCATTTTCATTCTCACTGTGGCACCAAGCAGAGAGGTTTCAGCATCTTGGTAATGGAAATCAATGTCCCTGTTGGGCTCTGAGCTAGTTGGCTACAGATTGAAGATAAGCACTTTTCCCCAACTGGAGCGAGAGGGCTTGGGAAAGAAATTGACAGGCTGGATGGGGAACCCCATGGCCTGAATGTTTCCCATGCCTGGTGTAGAGGGAAGATAGTAAGTACTTTCTGAAATGTATGAACAGTTATGCTTGATGAGTCCAAGCATTCATCTTGTCCAGTATTCAATATACCCAACAGCCAGCCAGCCGACTGGTTAAATTAAAGCGAATAAACAGGTGAGGAATGTTTAGGGATGAATGATTTTAGAAGGACTGGCTAAAATCAGCATACTACAACATAGTGGTATATTAATTGCAAGCTAGTTTGTCATGAGTACAAAGCATAAAGATTCATGCTCTTCTTCATAGCTCTCAGACTGCATAATTTGTACTCATCGATTTCATCCTTTGTGTGATTTCAGATTGTTGATCTCTTGCTCACTCATGGCGCAGATGTTAATATGGCAGATAAACAAGGTCGGACTCCATTGATGATGGCAGCTTCAGAGGGACATTTGGGCACAGTACAATTCTTACTGGCACAAGGTTTATTGTAGTACATTACTACCTTTGCTGATGGAAATGTAACTTGATTGTATAACTGTTTCCAACATTGATTTTTTTAAAAAAAATACTCCCTGTGTTAAACATAACAGAAAGAATATTACAGGAAAAGTTCTGCTCTTCTCCTGATGTGTTAAGTTTGTCATAACAAAGGCAATCCTAGCTGTGTGTTATTTTTTAATGTAAGCAACCCATCTGGCAATTGATAATCCCAACAGAGCTGCACTACAGGATTATTCTGAATGTGTAGATAAGCCTTGTCTAGTTCAAGTTGCATTTGAATAAGTGTGTATGCACATATAGAACCCTGCCAATCCAGCAGTCACTCAATGTTGCCCCAAGAGCTGAAAAACTAGTATACCCTTCCTATAAGAAAAGCAGCAAGCTGCAAATCCATGCTCTGACAAGTCAGCAGCCTAGCAACAATTTCAAGTGGCAGCTGGTGGCAGCTTTCCAAATGTTAATGAGTAGGAATGTATGAGGAATCCATTTGGAAGTGAACTCAGCTCCCCAGACTGGTCTGCTTTGCAGTGGCCCGGAGTCCAAATACTTGGCAAACATGCCCAGCACTCATGGGGCCCTCACCAGGAAACAGGCTGCATGCATTGTGCAAGCAGAATCCTTCTGCTGCACCACAGGTGGGTGCCAATTGAGCTGCTACACTTGATGCAGAAGACAATTGGTTTCATAGGGCTCACCAGCAATGGAGTCTTATGCACCTACTGCATAAGCAGCATCTCTCTTTCACTCCACCTGCATCAGCAGTTTGTGCTGCTGCGGCTGACACAGAAGAAGGTTGCTCAGTTGCACAGCTGTTGTTCCATGAAAGTTTGTGGACTTCCTATCAGGTTGGTTTGCTTTCCAAGATCAAGCCACACACAAGAGAAAATTCATGAATGCTAGAGGGATGGATTCCGCTTATGTTCATCCTAACCCTAGTTATAAGGAGTATTGCAGAGGTCATTGTATCATATTAATGCACACCCTTTCCTGAGAACGTAACTGTAAGAAGTGCTAGGATGAGGTACATAAAAACCCAAGTGATACTGACAGACATAAGCAGTCTTGCTCTATTTTCTCCAGGCTCCTCCATTTCACTCATGGACAAAGAAGGACTGACTGCCCTTAGCTGGGCTTGCCTGAAGGGCCACCTTTCAGTAGTGCGAGCTTTGGTGGAGAGTGGAGCTGCTACAGATCATGCTGATAAAAATGGTCGCACTCCGTTGGATTTAGCTGCTTTTTATGGAGATGCAGAGGTGGTAAGTGTTTATTTGGGATATGTGGGATTCATATCTATGAGGAGAAGCAATATGACATATTTTTGAAGTCCAGAAGCAGCCCCACCATTAAGCAGAGTAAGGCAATTGCCTCAGGTGGCATATACTGAGAAGCACCTGGCCCCTGGCCATTCCTCCTGAACCTCCCAGGTACTCTTCCATGTTGGAGGGCAGAGCTGTTTGTCTCACAACTTGTCCTTCATGTGTCCTGAAGCTACTCTGCTACCTTCAGGTGCAGTATTGCGGGGGTGGACAGACATTTTAGTTTTTTACTTCCAGAGGCTTTTGCCAGCATGGCCAGTCATAGGAAATGCTGGGATCTAATTTTTGCCAATTTCTGCAGTAGAAAATCTGGTCCCAGTGCCAGTGTTGAAGTGAATTTCAGCTGCCAATCCAGTACACTCTTGTATGTGGAATGCGTGAAGTAGGCATGCTGTCCTTTCCTCAGGCAGGAAAACCTGGTGTTGGTCCTGGTGAAGCCTTCACTAAGTCACTGACAGATCGAGCCACTGTCTACCTTTACATTCCCATACCTCAGTAACAGTCAAGTTTGTTTGGAAACACACCACAAGTTAAATCAAAAATATGAGATAGGTCTATTCCTTTGTGTCCTACAGTATGTATTTAGCCTCCCATGTGATGGGATAGTTTTGTCCCTAATTTGCTGAACTAAATGACAGGCATCAAGTCAGACAGGAGGACAAGTCTGACTCCATAGGCACTGTTGCTCCTACTATAAATTCCCACGGTCTGTGCCATTTGTGGCATTTGTACCATAGCTTCACCCCATTTCTTGTCTGAAGAGGTGGGGTGTGCAGGGCTGATAGTGCACATCTGGCACAACACCAAAAGAAATGCAAATTCCTAGTGTTTAGGCCTACAGAGTGTGGGTTGACATAGGTGATTTCCTTCTGGGCATGGGGTTTGGCATGATGGCCTTTTGATTTCCTTTACCTCTAATGTCTTCTGTATCTGTAGTCAAGTAAACAAAGACTGAAAAGGATGTTGATGAGGAGCTTAACATCTCTTGCTCACACTATGGGACTCAAAAACATTGACTTAATTGCATAAATATGATGATTCTTTCTAGGGTAATGCTGATTTCGTTGCTTGATTGTTTGTAGGTTCAGTATCTGGTGGATCATGGTGCCATGATTGAGCATGTGGACTACAGTGGGATGCGCCCCCTTGACAGGGCAGTGGGTTGCCGTAATACTTCCGTTGTAGTCACCCTCTTGAAGAAAGGAGCCAAGATAGGTAGGCAGGAGTCAAAAGAAAGGAAGCCCATTTATTTGACTCTAGAAAGAGATCTTTCTTCCCAGTCTGTGTAATTGTAGTGCACTCACGTGAAATAGGCATGCCCAGTTTTGAAGGAATGCTGCTGTTTCCATTACCTAGCTCTTGGTAAGCTGAGGAAGTAACTCTTGATGAGCTCTTCCTCTGAAAACGTCCATCCGTTTGACAGTTGTGTTCTGCTGATATGTTGCTGTCAGCTGCTGCTTTCTTTGCTCTGTGGATGCTTCTAGACTTGGAGCATTACCTGCACTGTGCCCCTCCCTAAGTCTCTCACATCACAAGGGAATTTGCTGGTGCCTTGGCTGCTTTGCTGCCTGCCTCTCACTGCTGCTTTTTCCTTTTTTTTAATTCACCTTCATCCATTTTTTCTCCTTCTCCTACAACATTTTGTTTTCTCCTTTTCTTCAAAGGCTGTCAGACGCTACCAAGTCGCCCACGAGGTATACTTCACTCCTGTCACCATCCAGCTTGGTGGTCTGACAGTTCTGTTTTCTCTTCTATGGTTTTGACTGCTTGCATTCCCCTCACCCCTGCAACAAACACACACTTTTCATTTTTCCCACCTTCAAAAAATTATTTTTTCCTTACTGTTGCAGAGAATAACTTGAACTCAAGACTTAATTAACTTTTAAAATGCTGATTCTTTTCTACCTAAAGCTTTCTAAAATGCTTCATTGTGCCCTTCTAGCTGTGTATCTCCTTGCTTGATAATTAATTTGTGAACTATAAATAGTAAGAAGATTTTAGCTTGCAATCCTATATGTGTGTGCATGTGGAAGTAAGCCCCATTGAAATCAATGGAGCTTCATTTTGAATAGACATGCTTTGCATTATTAAAGGCCTACATCAGATAATTGTAGCAGTAGGCTCTTAGATTGTGCTGGAAGGGGAGTATACCTGGTCATCCAAAGAACTTCATGGGTATAAGCCCTATTTGAAGTGAACATTGTTCTGAAGCACTGAAGTTTTAAAAAACTCAATATTTTCATTTCATGGTAACACAAAGATACACACAGAAATTCTTAAGTCCAAATAGATCTGAATTGCTGTAATGCATCATATATCATTCTGTTTGAAATGCATATGGATAAACACCGTTCTCTTATTAAACTCTTTGATTTTTTTCTCCTTAAGCACTATCTGAATTCCCACCAATGCCAATCCGTAGATATTGGTGTCCTCTTGTGGGAATGACTCCAGCAGTTGTAAGTTATTTCAAATGAGCTGAAAGATAAGACTGCAAGGAGAAGGTGCCTTTGCTTTGAGACATCACATGAAAGCCACTCTTTTGTTGGGGCTGTACTGCAGCAAGTTGTTCTCTTCAGCAGAAATTTCCTTCCCCAAGATGTTTCTCCACCTTAGGTTTCCTCCCTTACCTCCTTTTGCATTGTATAAGTTTTTTACCCATCATGCATCCTGTACACCACAGGTCCAGCAACCTGGGCAATGGCCACCTCCAAGCCAGACATCATGGTTATCCTGTTGAGCAAGCTGATGGAAGAGGGGGACATGTTTTACAAGGTGAGATGGAAAACAGAACTTCTACCAAATAACAGTAGCTGAGCTTGTGTCTAGTTCTTTTGGTGTTGATACCCTGCTGATACAGTTGCTCCAAACTGCATCCCAGCTTTCACATTTAGAAAGGGAAACATTTCTAACACTTTGGACTGTAGAGGATGATTGAAAATATGTGAATGGTTTGGACAAAAATAAAAGAAAGCACAGGATGGCTGAATAGGATGTCACATGTATGGGGTTTCATTATTTTGCAGGGTACCATCTCCATTCCAGTGACTTAAAGAAGCTAAAGTGCATAAATTAATCAAATGACCAAGTATTTTTAATTGTACCTAATTTGTACCATATATATACATTGGATAATTTTGTACAGAATTTGGAATTCTGTCTGCAACTTCCCTACATCAATAAACATGATGAATCATTTTATCTTCCCTAATAATAAATGATCAGGATGAACTGATTCCCTGTTGACTAAAGATATGGGAGAAATTAATTTGTTTCCTATTTTAATACAAAGCAACCCGATTGGGGTTTCCTAAAAGAAAAAGTTAGTCCTTCTGCATTTGCAGTTCTCCTAATTGTGTGATGCAATTTTCCAATGACAAACACAGTTTAAAATACAATTAGCAATGAAGTAAAGTAGTATAAACAGCAGAAGCAGTAACATCAGATCATTTAAAAGATCCTAGCTGAAATAAAACTGTTTTAAGTGTATCATTAAAAATAAATGCAACTTTCTTCTGTTTTTAATACTCTGCATACTACATTTGAAAAGTCTCTTGTCCCTGCCAACAAGATTTCTGTCAACATGAAGAGCCTGAGAAATTGAGCAAGTTCTTAAGTAACTGGGAGGAGGCAATTCCTGAGATGCTCCATCCAATTCAAAGAACTTTAAAGGGCAAAAACCAGCAATTTAAAATGAGGCTAGACACAAACCAGGAAACAGCGAAGCTGACATAATATGGTCTATCCTACTATCTCAAATAGCTATCTGAAAGTGGCATTCAGGACCAACTCAAGTTTCCTGATTGTCTTCACTTGCTGTTCCACATAGAGTGCATTTCGATAATCCAGCCTGGAAATTCAGTAATCCAGCCTGGAACATAAACAGGACCAGACTTTTCCAGAAAAATATTAATTGGAGTATTAAGGTCAATGCAAATATAATCTCAATTGTGGTTAAGGCTTGTAGGGAAATGGTAGAGCAAATTTACAAGTGGAAGGGAGGATTCCACAATTTGCTTTTATTTGCTCATCATGGTTAGAAATGAAGTGTTATGTTTTCCCTTGACTAGACATACATTTTGTGTAGAATTTTAATTTTTAGCACAGAATATAAACATTAGACTAAGTGTAGTTAAGTTTCCCAATGAAGAGAACCCCTCTGGTCCTAAGAAAGTTATTCCAGGTATTAGACAATATCTGCATCTGGCTTGAATGAAAGTCAGGTAGTACACATAGCTAGAATAAGCAAAGCCATTCTCTCGTTCTTGAGGCCCAGATAGTCAGCTTGGTTTATTTTTGAAAACTGGAATCATTCTGCAGAAATCACTATTGTACAATGTTTCTCCCCTCCTCCCTGCTGATTCCATGGAAAATAAAAGTCATAACCTATTAGTTGCTTCTTAAAGATTTAGCATACTGCTGAAATAACTCAGCCCCCTTTCCATTTCATCTTAGCTTGCACATGGCCCATAGCTTATAATGGTTGGCTATGGCAAATCTAGACAGCATACTAAAAAGCAGAGACATCACCCTGCCGACACAAGTTCGTATAGCCAAGGGTATTGTTTTCCCAGTTGCAATGTATGGCTGTGAAAGCTGGACCATAGGCTGAGCACTGAAGAATTAAGGCCTTTGAATTGTGGTGCTGGAGGAGACTCCTGCGAGTCCCTTGGACCACAAGGCGATCAAACCAGTCAGTCCTAGAGGAGATCAACCCTGACTGCTCTTTAGAAGGCCAGATAGTGAAGATGAAACTCAAATACTTTGGCCACCTAATGAGAAGGAAGGACTCCCTGGAGAAGAGCCTAATGCTGGGAACAACTGACAGCAAAAAAGAAGGGGGTGGTAGAGGATGAGGTGGCTGGATGGAGTCACTGAAGCAGTTGGTGTGAGCTTAAGTGGACTCTGGGGGATGGTGGAGAAAAGGAAGGCCTGGTGGAGTGTTGTCCATGGTGTTGCAAAGGGTCAGACATGACTTCGCAACTAGTAACAACTGAGAGCCAGTGTGGTGTAGTGGTTAAGTGCATAGGACTGGGACTCAGACGATCTGGGTTCTAGTCCCCGCTCAGCCATGGAGCCAACTGGGTGACTTTGGGCCAGTCACAGACTCTCAGCCCAACCTACATCACAGGGTTGTTGTTGTGGGGATAAAATGGAGGAGGAGATGTAAGCTGCCTTGAGCCCTTTGTAGGAAAAAGGCAGGATATAAAGCGAAAAGTAAATAAACAAACAAACAACTGTACTTCTGATAGGACCAAATAGCTAATTTTCACCTCCTCTTCAGAATACTTCTTTAGGCTGGTTCTGATACTGATTTTCTTTCAAAGTTAAATAGGACATTGGATAAAATCTGATTCTTAATGACATTTGAACAATTTTATCACTCTGAATGGAATGTCAGGATGTGTAAAGGTTAGGGCAAGGTTTGCACACATGTTCAAACATTATGTAGACATAAAGGTTTCAAGATTTGAGTGATGTTTTCCATTGTTATGTCTGTAAGACGAACCTGGCCTCCAGATTCACCTCAAAGGGCTTATCTGTGCTGGATCGTCTGACACCTTGCTGTAGAGAAAGACACTCCAAACTTCAAATACTGGATAGATGAGCGGAAACACTTTTAGGTGCCACACAAAGAAATTCAAGATCAAAAGTATTGCTTTAAGAATGAGAAATGGACTGAGGGAAAGGCAGACCCATTTGGAGATTGAGAGTGTGTTCTAAACATTTGCAAGACTGCAAAGCAAGACTGAGTAATGAAAAGTCAGCGTAGATCTGACCAAGGAAGTAACATTGTTTTCTAATTTCTGTTATAAATATATACAATATGCAAAAGGATCCCATGCATAGCACACTCACATACAAATATATGTATGGTCTGCCCCAGGAGACTGATGGAATCCAATGGATTTCTGAATGTTTTGGGGATTTTCCAGTGAACAGAGCTGGTGATCCAGCGAAGGCCCCAGCCTTACTTGCAGAACAAGATGCAGAGAATCATAGACCAGATCACACCTTAGTGCAGTCTGCTCCTTGGTGTAATCAGAGGCTACAGTTGATGAAACAGACTGGATGTTGACTAAACCACAAATGGTATTAGCCGCAAAGGAAAGATCACCAAACATGTTCTAGAGCACATAATTGTGCTCCTTGTGGCATGCTTTTGGATGGTCCAGTGCTATTTTGGAAACAAAAATGACAAATCTAAAGCTGTCCTTTTGGGACATACCGTGAGAAGGCAAGAATCACTGGAGTAGACAATCATACTAGGGAACATCAGAGGCAGAAGAGAAAAGAAAGACACAATATAAGATGGCTGGACTCCATAAAGGAAGCCACAGCCTTATGTTTACAAGAGTTGAGCAGAGCTGTCAAGGACAGGGAATTCTGGAGTGCAGCCCGGTTAATTCCACCCAATCTTTCACTGATTTTTTGATATCATTGGCCATGCTATCCTCCTGGACTGACCTTGTGGGATAGGTATTGGAGGCACTGTGTTACAGTTGAACTGTGTCCTGCCCACAATATTGTTTAATATCTATATGGAGTCAGTGGGAATAGGCATTAGGGGATTTGAAGCTTTGATCCCCTTGACCATTCTATCTCCCCCTGACAACTGACTCAGGAGAAGCTGTGCAAGTCTAAGATTAGTCTCTGGGCCCAGTAATGGGCTTCATGAGGGTCAATAAACAGAAGTGAATCCTGGTCAAATGGAAGCCCTGTGGATGATTGTTTCCTTAGTTCTGGGGAGAGGTTCCTTGTCTGTTCTGGATAGGGATGCACTACCTCTGAAAGATCAGATTTGTAATCTCGAGGTAATCCTACATCCATTGCTGCTGCTGGAGTCTGAAATGATTGTAGCTGACCAGAATGCCTTTTACTGTCTTCGAGTGTGTTTGCCATCCTATGACCTCTCCTGGACAGGTATATGTTAGTCACAATGATACAGGCACTAGTAACCTTGAGGCTAGATATTTATTTCATTTCTATACCACCCCATAGCCAAAGCTCTTTGGGCAGTTTGCAGCACTGCATAAAACAGAATAAAATAAATAAATCTGAATGATAAAATGCAATATAAATATCATTTAAAAGCATTAAAATGAATTTTAAAATTGGCTTAAAACAGCTGAAAATACAACAAAAGACCCCTTAATGATGAAGTGGGTCTTTAATGGCTTCTGCATAAGGGGCTGTCTTGACCTGGTGCTGAAAGGGTCTGCAGTAGGGTGGTTGTTCCAAAGTTGGGGAGCCACCACAAAGCCGCTTTCCTCCTTGCTGCCACCCTTTGAGCCTCCTTCAGCATTGGCACTTGGAGGAAGGCTTCAGAAGTTGAGCGCAGTATCCATGTAGATTGAGGCTGGGAGAGGTGCTCCAACAGATATTGCAGTCCAAGCCATGTAAGGCTTTATAGGTTAAAACCAGCACCTTGAATTGGGTCCAGAAGCATACAGGCAGCCAATGCAGGTGTGCCAGAACCAGTCTTGTGCAAGTCCCAGTTATTAATCTGGCTGCTACATTCTATACGAGCTGAAGCTTTGCAGCAGTCTTCAAGAGCAGCCCTTCACAAAGTGCATTGCAGTCTTCTGGTTTAGATATTACCAGAGCCTAGATTATCAGATTGGTGCAGTTCTTTCTGTGTGAGGCTACCCTTAAGGCTGCTCCAGAAACCAGAGCTAGTGCAGAATGCAGCATCTCGGGCGTTGTCAGGAGCTGCTCCTTTTCATCATGCACCCCTCTACTGAAGAAGCTGCAGTGGCTGCCTATTTGTTACCTGGCCAAATGAAAGGTTCCAGTAGTAGTGTGCAAAGCTGTGAACAACTGAGGAGAATGCTTTCTTCGTGACCTCTGGGCACTGAGATCATTGGAGAACTTTCTCCTTGTAGCTTCACATGGGCCTATGACCTGAATGGAGGCCACCAGGAGACCCTTCAGTGTAGCAACCCATTTCTATGGAATTCTCTGCCTTGGAGGTCAGGCAGGCACCAACACTATGCCTTTTTTTTTTTTTTTTTTTTGGTACCTGCTGAAAACACCTTTGTTCCAGGAAAGCTTTTTCATGCTAATGAGCCACAATGTTAATGTTTTTACTATTTTATCTGTTTTATCTTTTTACTGTTCACTGCTCCAGAATCTGCCTAGGTACAGAGTGGTATACAAATATAGTAAATAAACAAACACACACAATAATATTTTAAGAAGACAGATAAACTGCATCCAAATCCATGTAGATTTCACCCTTCAGTAATGCACAGTGAGCTAAATACATATTCTATATTTGTTACTGCTATTCATCCCTGACATTTAGTGAGAAAATGATTTGGAAAGTCAAGAAGGAAGTGCATTTCTTTGCCCATTTTCTGGTGGTTTGTTCTCAAGCAATACTACATTCATCACTGATACTTTTCTGTTGGAGCTATTTTTATGCAAAATAATTGTATGTTTGAAGGTTTACTACTTTATGGTAACATCTCTGAACACAGGAACATAATCAGTGTGGTTTTGGCGTGATGCTAATTGTGTGAATTTAATTAAAAGGGGTATTTTTTTCCAAAATGTTAATAGTAGCTGCATGGAGGGTAACACGTTCAGGATCTTTCTCTTTGCCACACCCCTAACAAAATCACTGCCCCCTCTTCCACAAGTTGTTTTGCATCATGAAATCTTCATTGGTGCCAACGGGGTCAAAACAGCTTCAAAAGGGTGCATTTTTTGGTCAGGGCCACAACAGAGGGGAAAAAACTAAACTTCTCCTTCCTGCCCTCCATGTTCCTAAGCTATCCGCATGTACATGTGAGTGCACGCGTATACCACACAGCTGTTGGTTACACTTTTAAAAAACATGCACACTTGCTGCATTCACACAATTAATGTCACATGGTTATTTTTCCTTTATTCATAGATCTGAAAAATTTGGAACAGAAATGAAGGTGCAGAGAGAAGAGCAGAAGGGGATTGCCTTGGCAGCAACAGGCATAAGAGTTAGAAAGGGGGAGTGGCAGGATGGCAGATTGGAAATGACATGGTTTATTGGATTCTTCATATTCTGGTGGAGTTCTATCCAATTTGCAGGTCTGGGGCATGCAGGAAAAGACTTTTTCTGTTAGCCCCACACTCTGTTTCTATATTAGTCAAGCTGTTAGCATTTCAAATGTCACCACAATTGGAAAATCAGGCATGGGTGACAAGAAAACAGCAGCTCTGCTCCAACCCATATGCCAGACTGCTATTCAATAAGGAAGGCATCTGAGTGCAGTTTACATGACAGCTGGGCATATAATACTGGTAGGGTATACACTGGTTCCCTGCCTGTGATAAGATGGTCAAGTATATATGGCTGGCTCACCTCAGGCACCACTGTGTGGAATGGTTCTGAACCAATTTCCAGTAGCCTGATATTCTGTGAACTAGTCTTTATCATATATTTACTATTTTTAATTAGTCCAGCTATGAAAACGCAGCAGTTCCTGTCCTAAATATCTCTCCCTCAGAAACTCTAAGTGCAGTTTACATGACAGCTGGGCATATAATACTGGTAGGGTATACACTGGTTCCCTGCCTGTGATAAGATGGTCAAGTATATATGGCTGGCTCACCTCAGGCACCACTGTGTGGAATGGTTCTGAACCAATTTCCAGTAGCCTGATATTCTGTGAACTAGTCTTTATCATATATTTACTATTTTTAATTAGTCCAGCTATGAAAACGCAGCAGTTCCTGTCCTAAATATCTCTCCCTCAGAAACTCTAAGACATGGATCCTCAAACTACGGCCCGCAGGATGGATCCGGCCCGCCATGGCCATCCATCTGGCCCGCCCCTCTGTTCGCTGCCCACGCGTGCACTTGCTGCACAGGCAGGGAGGTGGTGGCTTGCTCGCTCGGAGATGGTTTTGGACTCACTGGGAGATCTCCGAGCAAGCGAGCTACTGCCATGCGTGCCCGATGGCGCCTCACTGGCCTGTGCCCCCAGGCACTCCCACCTCACCGGCCCGCGATGGTCACCGCAGCTTTTCAACTGCCCCTCTATTCAAAAAGTTTGAGGACCCCTGCTCTAAAAGAATGCCAGAAATGGATTTGAATAATTGACTCTGGATTATTTGCATGTAGCCAAATTGCATATGGAATGACAGCTGCCATGCCATGCTTATTTCGAGAACCTGTTGTAGGCTGAACCATTCAGGCTTGTGCAGGTGTTTTCATAGGTTGTTTTGAAATAGAAAACTCAGTGGTGTGTTTTGACTTATTTGCCATTCTACCAGAAAGGGAAAGTAAAGGAGGCGGCCCAGCGCTACCAGTATGCTTTGAAGAAGTTCCCCCGAGAAGGGTTTGGAGAGGACTTGAAAACCTTCCGAGAGCTGAAAGTGTCATTGCTTCTCAACCTCTCCCGATGTCGGAGGAAAATGAATGTAAGTGGCCTCCTTTTCAAAGCCCCTACCTGGACATGATCCTTTCCCAGGACCCTCTCCTGTTCCTAACCACTCCCTAAACAAACCCCAGAATCCTGGAATGGCCTTGTAAACCTCTACCTTTTTGTAACCTGGTTGTCCTTCACAGAGCACTGGCGTTTTATAGTTCTGAAACAGCCAAGCAATAGTCTTAAGATGCATTTCAAGCAATTGAAAACTCATCACTATTTAAAACAAACATCAAAAACAAACTGCTGTTATAGCTGTCATTGATTTTTTAAAAAGAATTCTGTGTGTGTAAAGATTGGAGAAGGATGGTAGATTTAAATGCTGTCTTTGCCTTCTGAAGCTCTTGCTTTCTCTTGGAACAGTGAGCCACAGTTAAAACACACATACTTGAAACCCTGCACCCTCCTGTCTTCCTCATGGAGCTGGGCAATATCTTATGTTAATCACAAGCTGATTGTGTGTGTGTACATATGTATGAGAAAGAGTGCTGTTTATGTTGAGGAACCAGTTTAAAATGACTCAAGTATATAGAGATCAGCATATAGTCACATTATATATATGTAGATGTATGGATGCAGTGTGCAAATGCTGAAAGGAATAGACAGGTTTTCCAGCAGAAAAACTGATCACATGTGTGAATGGTGGCCACAGATCTGTGAAAGAAACAGTATGACTTTATGATGACCTTTCATCTGCAAGTACTGGGGTGAGGTGCTCCTTACTATGAAGGAAAGAAAGCAGAAATTAATAATATAAGTAAAAACAGGCACCCGAGCTCTGTATAGCCAAGGAATGGTTTCCTCAGTTTTTCCTTTGCCCATGCCTTCTTTTTTATGGATTACACAAAATTCAGATACATCAATGCTTGTCCTTTCTTGGAATTTAGCAAGCGCAAGATGACATGCTTTGCTCTAAAGATAACTTACACGTGAATCCTTGCACTCTCTGAAAGAACATGGGAGAGCCTAGGGGTTGTATTGGGCCACCTGGCCCCTGCACCTCACTCCAGACATGCCCCCTGCTGCCTTCAGTGTATTTAACTGAGGGACGTGGAACACTGACACGGAGAAACTCTACGCATGTTCTCAGGTACATACAAAAGAGACATTTGCACAGTCACTGAGTGCACATTTTTCTGGGGCACTGGGATCATGGCCAGCATTCTGTCAATGTGGAAGAAAGCCACATTGTACAACTCCAGGATGCATTCTCTCATCTACCTTAACAATATGAGAAGAACACAACAAAACAGTCTAAAAGTTGTATAGTTGACTCTCCATCCAGCAATGGCCAGAATCACCCAGGTCGTGTCTTTAAATTGACAGTGCAGGTGCACATAAAACAAGAGCTGCCAAATCAAAAGAAACATGGAGCTTGCAGAGCTTTTCAGAGATTAATTGATAGCAGGCAGATTTGGAAACTTCATGGGAAATAGTCATCACACTTACAGACCCAGCTAAGGAGTGTATAACCTGTGTGTTCACAAAATAGGGTTTAATCTCTCAATACCAGCTATCTGTGACATTATGTTAATGTTGGAAAATACTGAATCCACATACAAAAATATGTCCATGTCATATTATTTTGTTCTTCCCAAATTCTCTGTGTGTGTATATATGCAATGACTTATCTACGCACCTATTGTAATGGCAGGATTTTGGAATGGCGGAGGAATTTGCTACTAAAGCACTGGAGCTGAAACCGAAATCTTATGAAGCTTACTATGCAAGAGCAAGGGCCAAACGCAGCAGCAGGTGAGAGGAGAGCCAGAGACAAATGAAAGCTTCTGTTCTCCTGAGGTTTGGGTGTGACACACACCAAAAATGTCCCCATTCCCCACAAGGAATAAAGAGCAATAAAGACTGGCCAAAGGAAACTATAATGGCAGGCTCAGCACCAACCCCCTCCATCACACTGAACACCTTCCACTGTTCCCAGTCTAGCAATGTCATAAGTTAGATTATGGTGTCTTCAGAGTGCTTTGCCAGTGCTAATGTTATTCAGATCACTGAAGCATGTACCAGGTGAGCTTTGGAGGACAGGGTCAGGGGTTAGTCAGAAATTCCTCTACACTGTGAGCTAAGGTTAGTTGTTGTACCTGAGATGGGGTGAGAATAGCTGGTGCACAGGAGGGCTGAAATGCTGAATTCATTGCAGAACTTGACATTTCAGCAACTTCTCACCTCTTTGTGTAGCTCATAGAGAAGATACCTGTTGTGAGTGTGTGGAGCTTTGGTTTGCATCAGAGGTTCTTTTATATCCACCCATCAGTGTTGAGCTAAAAGCCCTGCAGTTTAACCTCTTAGCTCATTGGACAGCACACTGAGCTGTTAATATACTCTTACCTGGTTCTCTCCCTGCTGGGAAAAGGTTTCCATTCCAGAGAAAAAGCTCTACTGAGGGTGCAGCCCAATAAGGTGACCTGCAACCTTCCAAAGTCAGAAAGTGATGGGCCTCCAAGCAGGAGAAGTGCAGAGAGGATTGCCTCTGCCCTCCCCTCGTCAAAAACCTCTAGACGGACAATTTCGGCTGTCTGTTTTACCCATCCTCATGAGGAGAGGCTGAGCACTGTGTGGATTTGGCAGCAGCCCCTCCCCTCCCCACAAAAGAGTTGTGCTTGCTGGGGGGGGGGGCTGGAATGGAGGGCTCTGAAGGTGGAGTTCCAACTGCAATATCAGAAGGTAAAGACTCCACACTTTTCTATGGCCAGCCTGCCAGAGCCTACCAGCCATAAGATTGTGCCCTGGTTGAGCAACATTGTCAGTGTTACATTTTTCCACTTTTTATACTCTTTGATTTGGTTCTGCATTGTTTGCAGTATGTTGTTCAACAGCATGGCAACCAGGTTCCTTTCTTGGATTGTTCCACATTTAGTTTCTTGAGATTCAGCACAGCGAAAGAAGCCTCGCCTTGCCTCCCCTCGCCTCGCCTCGCTTCACCCTGCCGCGCCACACCTCGCCTCACCTCTCAGCATCAGCAGTCAGTATAGGTCAAACTGTTAGGGGATTCACAATTTGTGTGTTTTAAAAAACACATTTTTGTGCTTTAAAAACCAAACAAGAAAGCAAAATGTATGAAGGGTGTAGAGTTTTTCTACCAATCAGAACCACATTCAATTAGATGACTGTTTTGTTCAAATGCTACCAGTGTCCCTGTAAATGACAACCCACCTCCCCCAAACTACCCACCCTTCTCTTCCTCAAAAGATAGCCAAAGTCCTTGTGGACTTGTGTCAGGCACTTGCCCCTTCCTTGTTCCCTTCATTTCCAAGGGCACAATCCTCAGCACAGAATAGTTGGAGGAGCAAAGCTACAACTATCCTCCATACTCCAAAGTTGCCTTCCCTATTCTCTTCATTTCCAAGAAAACAGTGTTGAAAATATTCCAGAACTACTTCTGATGTGGAAACATTGTATCTTCTGCTATAGAATGGAAGAAACAGCCAAAAATTGAAGAATCTGGTTTACAGATTTGAAACAGCCTCCCTATCATAACTAACAATGTTTTTCTTTGTAAGAAACTTGTTGCTTAAGGAGTATTGAATCTATTCCAATCCAGAGTAACTTTGGTTCTTTTCTTTTGTCCTTTCTTTTGGATCAAGCAGACAGTTTTCAGCAGCACTGGAGGACCTGAACGAGGCCATCAAGCTTTGTCCGAACAACCGTGAGATCCAGCGGCTGCTCATGAGGGTAGAAGAAGAGTGCAGGCAGACACAGGTGCAGCTACAACAACAACCTCTTGTAGTATCTGAAGCAGAAACACATCATGAAGAGTTGTATGAAGTGCAAGACATCTTGGAAGAGGAGTATCTTGAGCAAGATGTAGAAAACATTTCTGTTGGCTTGCAGACGGAGTCACAGTCCAGCCAAACACTGCCCGTCATCCAAAGTCCACCCTCTTCCCCTGCCCATCGGGACTCAACCTACATCTCCAGCTCACCACTTGGTTCACATCAGGTGTTTGACTTCAGGTCAAATAGTTCTTTGGGATCACCAACAAGGCAAGGGTACCAGCCCACCTCTCCAGCACTCTCCCCAACACATCAGAATTCCCATTATAGGCATAGCCCCCCACACACATCTCCTGCTCACCAGGCCTCTTACCATTTTAGCCCACCTCCAACTGGTAGCCAAGGGAAAGAATATCAAAGTCCACCTCCTTCACCTCTTCGCAGAGGCCCTCAATACCGGGCCAGCCCTCCTGCAGATAACATGAATGTCTACAGGGTCCAGTCTGGCTCACCAGTGCGATATCAGCAGGAACCCAGCATCAGTCAGCTTCCCAGTCGGCCAAAATCTCCACTCTCTAAAATGACACAGAGGTCTTTCCAGATGCTTCCACTACCTGTTGCGGTCCCCCAGCAGGGGATCAGGTTGCAGCCCGCCAAGGCACAGATTGTCCGAAGCAACCAGTCGGGTTCAGCTGTGCACTGCAGTACCGTGATTCCTACAGGCACTTATGGCCAAGTAGCCCACTCAGTGGCCAGCAAGTACCAACCTGCATCAACAGAAATAGCTGTTGGCCAAAGTCGACTGGTCTACCAGAGCTCCATTGGAGGGATTGTGGGGGATGGGAGGCCAGTACAGCACGTCCAAGCAAGTCTCAGCGCAGGAGCAATCTGCCAGCATGGAGGGCTGGCTAAAGAGGATCTTCCACAAAGACCTTCCTCTGCCTACCGTGGTGGGATGAGATACAGTCAAACCCCACAGATTGGGCGCAGCCAGTCAGCTTCCTATTATCCAGTCTGTCATGCAAAGCTTGATCTGGAACGTTCCTCCCTACCATCCAGCCAGCTTGGTTCCCCTGACATCTCTCATTTGATACGAAGGCCCATGACAGTAAACCCTAGTGAAATAAAGCCCCATCCACCAACTCCAAGACCTCTGCTTCATTCCCAAAGTGTTGGCCTCAGATTTTCCCCTTCTAGCAATAGCATCTCATCCACTCCCAATCTGAATCCCCCATTCCGGCCTTCTGCTTCTATTCAGCAGATGGAGATTCCCCTTAAGCCAGCTTATGACAGGTCATGTGATGAGCTTTCCCCAGTCTCTCCAACACAGAGCAGCTACCCCAGTGAGCCCGCCCGCTCCAGGACCACACCTTTCATGGGAATCATCGATAAAACTGCCCGGACTCAGCAGTATCCTCATCTACACCAACAGAACAGAACATGGGCTGTATCTTCAGTGGATACTGTTATAAGCCCCACATCTCCTGGGAATATTCCTCAGCCAGAAACGTTCAGTCCGCCTTCCTCAATCAGCAGCATTGCCTTTTATAACAAAACCAACAATGCACAGAATGGCCACTTGCTGGAGGATGAATATTACAACCCACATGGGATGTTGGCCAATGGCTCCCGAGGAGACCTCCTAGAGAGAGTTAGTCAAACCTCTTCATATCCCGATGTTAAGGTGGCCAGGACACTGCCTGTTGCGCAGGCATATCAGGACAACCTCTATAGGCAACTTTCCAGAGACTCTAGGCAAGGACAGACATCCCCTATCAAACCAAAGAGACCATTTGTGGAGTCTAATGTGTGAAAAGGACCTGTATTGGAGTAAGAGCGTAGTGTTTTCAGCACACATTTCCCAGCTGAATTCCCATATTACATTGCTGTTGTTCCTCTTTCCAGTTTAAAATCAAAAATCATTCTTTAGCAGACCACCAACCAGGGTTTTTCCTGTAATTTCTGTGTGATGACAAGGCAGTCCAACACATGCTCCAAACCCTTTGCTACACACAGCTGACCTCAGAAAAAGCCAGCATTTATTTCAGTTTTCAATTAGGCATGTTATTGAGGCTGACCCAGAAAGATTCTGTACACATTCAAAGGAGGTAACCAGCTCTTTGGGGAAGAAAAGTTAACTTCAGAAACCTAAATCAATTTTATTGCAGGCTTTACATTTCCTCTAGAATACCGAACCTTTTTTGCTTGGAAATTTCATTCTTCATTCAGCATACAATATTTAATTACGTCCAAAGAGCATTTACCTGCACAGAATGGGTTTTTTCCCCAATATTAATGAGGAGCTATGCATAAAAACCATCCTGCGTCTATCTGATGTAAAAGGATTGAACATTAGTCTTCAAAATTCATGATTCTAACATTTAACATTCTTGCATGCCAATCTGTTGGTACAGACTACAATGGGTAACACTATTTTGAAAAGCATGCTCCAAATTACACTGCTTTGATTTTCTGTGAGGGATTTTAACAAATATTCAGGGAGAAATCAGAGTTTTCTCCACTTCAGCCAATCATTGGGCAACTACCTTGATCTGTATATTGGACTTCAGTCCATTGTCTGGTGGGCCTGTCCTCTTGATAGAATGGCATCTTACTGATTCACACTCCAGGTATTGTTCCCATATTAGCAACATTCAATTTTAAAGAATCTGGGATGTCTCAGAGTTATAAAGCAATTTTCCCAAATGTTGGTGGATTTCAATTCCTGGCATCTCTGACTATCGGCTAGGCTTGCTGAGGATGTTGGGGCTTGTAGGCCAATGACATCTGGGAACCCAAATTTGGAAAAGGAACTGAGAGAGAAAACCAGAGTTATTGCATTTTCAAGAGAGCAGTCATGTTAGCAAAATAACAACTTTAAAGATTAATGAATGTATTATGGAACAACCTTTAATGGACTTTAGCCTGCATCCTGAATCTGATGATATGGGCTATAGTCCACAATCACTTATGCCAGCATAATTGTGTTAGTCTTTAAGGTGCCACAAGATTCCTTGTAGAATTTTTACAGACACTCCTATAGTTGATGCTTTCATCCTAGATTCAGTATTAGTGCTCTTGTAGCAGTGCCTCCCAGAGTAGAGATGCTTCAAGGCATCTGGGTATTTCTTTCCTGCAGATAGTTTTGGAATGAAACACTTTATTTCACTCTTCACTGTTTGTAGCACAACTATAATTTTGATTATCTAAGTCAAAGGCGGGCAGACGCTAGATCTTCAGATATTTTAGATTTCAGCTCCCACAAGCCCAGGACCACTGGTAGAGGGCCCCAATATGTTCCCAGGGTCCCAGATCCTTTCCTCAGATCTCTAATTACCCATGGATACTAATGGATTTTTTGTCTCAGGTTAATTCACATGCAAGGGACAACTTTTAAGCAGGGTTTTAGCTAGGGAAAGAAGGTGTTGACCCTCATTGCTCATGCAGTTTCTGCGCTCAATCTTTCTGTTTGTGCCAGGTAGAGGACTTTTCCTAAGCTAAATTGATAAATGGGGTCTTGATTAATAAAAATTTAAGCCCCTAAAAATCTTACCTCTGCATGGTAATTAAACTTAGGGGAAAAAGGGCCCTGAACCTTTTCAGAGTGTAGCAGTGCCCCTGCAGAAGCCCCTGCCAAAGGCCAAAACATCTGGAGAAGGTCAAGTGAAAAAAGACAATGACAATACAGAAACCTGAGGTGAAAAGCACATAAGGGAAGAGGCAGGAATTATCAAGAATGCTTTCAGTCTGTGCCACTTTTGGTTAGCTCAGGAAGGTATGACTTGACACCACTGGGGAAGGGATGGCAAGACTACAAACCTATATAGGAGACGAGAGAACATCAGAGATAGAGGTTGTCCACATGAGCTTGAAGATGGCATAAACACAAAGCAGTGCAAATTACACTTTGCTTTTTCTGCATTATGATCAGAGAGGAAATTTTACTGCTGGCTGTAAACTAAGCAGGGTAATTTCTCTCCACACCAGGATTGCTCAGGAATGGATAAGTAATCTCTTAGCTAGCCCTAGTTGAAATAGCAGTTCATTTTTATTGCTAAGATATTTTAAACGGCACAGTTTTTTAAGCATAAAGCAGCCTTCTGTCAAAGTACACATACTTTGCTTCATGATTTATATTCAGTACATACCTATTTTTTTGTTCTGTCATCACAAGTTCCTCTGTATAACCTGAAAAATGATAGAAAATATATTTCTATTAAATTACAAGGGTTGAAATTTCAAAAACCAGGATAATAGATTCCATACTTGAAAACATTACAGATACTTCCTGTTTTAAGATCCTGGAGCTTAGAGAGACAAAGATTAATGAAACAGTTTAAGGAAATATTTTTGGTTGGTTCTCTTAATAGGGGTTGCCACACTTGTTTAAATGCAAAAAATCCAGACTGTTTCCAAATATTCTATTTACTTTGAATTTGGTCCTTCGTTAGAATTAAAAAAAAAAATCACAGCTCCTATTGATTGCATTCCAAAATGCATTTTGTGTAATAGAAAAAACACATAGTGGGAGAAGAGGAGAAGTATTCAGCTATTGGTGTGCTAAGGCATGTTGGTGTCTGGCAAGCTCAGACATTTGCAAGTACTTTTTTTTCAAGGAAGGGGGCATGTTTCAATTCAAATATTGTTTTAACTCAAACATCAAAAGAAGTTATGTTTCTTTTAATATGTATATGTGAGAGAGAGGTGAATGAGGAAGTTTTAATAAATTACTCAAGACAGAAGAGAGAAGGTGTAACTCCAAATTTGCTTTCCTGGAATAAATACCACCCCCCACCCCATACATTTATGTCCTAAGGAAGTTAAAAAGGAGGGGTTGATGAACCTCCTCCTATATGGAGGGATCCTTCATCTTAAGAATTCTGTGTCAACTTAGAAATGTTTATAAATACCAGTTATTGAAAACTCTAGAATGTGCACCACACAAGATTAAGTTTCTCTGTGTTAAACAGTGATTGCAGGAGGAAGAGGGTTAGATTTCTGCCCCTGCTTTGAGACTACTTGTATCATGCCAAAGCTAGAACCTATTTTGCTACAACAAATGGTCATCAAAATAATGGTTAATACTTTGTGCCTT
This sequence comes from Varanus komodoensis, assembly GCF_004798865.1. Classification (NCBI taxonomy): domain Eukaryota; kingdom Metazoa; phylum Chordata; class Lepidosauria; order Squamata; family Varanidae; genus Varanus; species Varanus komodoensis. The sequence continues at coordinate 5,527,391 of NW_025336100.1, read as the reverse complement.
TTGGCAATGATAAAAATATTTGTACCACATCCATTGGTACAACAGGAATAACCGATATGTATTACTCTGCCTTTCTTGATAAAATAGAACAACAAGCAAATTTAGCTTCCTCTGTCATGTGCGAAGCAGAGCAATATCGCTGGTGTCATGCTGCTCGTCTTTAAAGTTGTAAGATTCTTGTTGATGGCATGCTTCAGTCTTTAATCTGGCTGTTTTACTCTGCTCTTCACTGCCACAGGGTTTACAGTTACTGTACCTGTTTACATTGATCAGTTAGCAAAAGAACTGGCATGCACATCCAAAATGAGGTTTCCCCTCTCCTACCCCCAACAGTATTATGACATGATTTCACAGGATTTTTGCACTGATGGGTTTGCCACCTGCTATATCTGTACGTGGGGTCCACTTTACAGTTGTGGTAAATAAATGTTACTGATGTCTTTATTAGAAACACAGCAAAACAGCCCTTTCAAAGTAATTAAAAGCATTAAATCAAATATATAGCACAAGTATTAGCTGTTGCATTTAACATCAACAGGTGATTTTTTTCTCCAGTTTGAAAAGGAATGTTTGAGAGCTGTGACTTACCCAATTGATCTCCTAGCAATTCTCTTTAGGGGCACCTGAGGCTTAGTTGTCGCTTTTGGTTAACAAGGAATACATCTTGGCTGAAATGGAAGTGGCTTTGTCTTTCCTAGAATGTTTGTTCTCTCATCTTAGATTTTGTTGAGTCATTGTGTCCTCTCTTGAAATACAATGTGATGGAACACAACATATTTTTTTCACTGCCCTTTCTGCAATTTAAATGCCTTTCTGCAAATTAAACATCTGAATTTTTTTCTACTCAGGAAACTATGATAGAATGGCTCACACCACAACCTCGAGGGCTCCCATACGGGTTAAAAAGAAAGGCCATGCAAAAAATACTGAAGTACTCCACACACAAGACAAACTCTCAATCTCTAAACTGGCGTTTAAGTGCGCTTTTTATCCACCCAGTCAAGGAAACCATATAAACCAGCTTCTTGAATCCATCAACATTTCTGCTTTCAACGTATGCGGGTTTTAACAAAGCCCTCAACTGTTGCTGCTCTGACATTGCGAAAGAGCGTTTACTTGCCCACTGGAAGACTCGCTCTGAACTAGAATCTAGATGCTGGCTTATGGCGAGTCTTCAAGCTGGGCCTGGGCTTCTCTACACGAGGCATTGTGCACTCGGGACCCTTCACTCACAGAATCTGGTAGGACCGTGACACGACGTCTCCATCCTCCAGGTCTCCCCGCCTCATTTTGTCGGCCTATTTGCGGCTTAATAGGAATAATAAGGTATTACTTTGTAAAGGCTGAAATAGAAGCGCTTCTAATTCAGAAATTGCGTTCTACTATAGCACCACCTTGTGGTTGTATAAGTCAACATAGAGGAAGCGGAAAAAGTAAAAGAAAGCGTGTCAATTACGCGCCCTCAAGCAAAGAAACGGAAGAGGCCTATTTAAAGGCCCAAGTTAAAGGCTTAATGCAGAGAGGTCTATACTCAAGTTCTCTGGTTCTGAGGGCCAAACTAGATATGGCACCCAATCAGCCTCCAGAATGTAAGGAAAAGGACTTTTAACTCCCTTCCAGGATCCTGACAAAATTGGCATTTTACAAAACTGTCAGTTCTGACTTTCTGTAAAATGTGAACTGCTTTCAGCAAACGAGAAGCAGGGACAGAATAGAAAGATAAAGTTCCCCTCATCACTCTCCATGGTCCCTCCATGCCTACTAGTTACATAACAAAATATGCTTGTTAAATGTATTTGTGTGATTAATATCAGAGTGAGTTTGGCTATGAGTCAGCTTTACATCTAGGATTTTAAAAATATTAATTAAAGCTGACACCTAAAAAGAATTGCTATCAGCTCCAAACCATGGGATTGATTGCTAAATATATTTCAAGCTCTGCTTTCATCCATGGGAGACATCTGCCAGGTTTGTGCATGCCTCTAATGCAGGTTGTAAGACATGTCTTCACAGGGCAAGTGCTGTTGTTTTTAAGAATTTCATTCACACATAGGAATTTTAAATGAGAGTCCCTGAAGATAAGCATCCTTCTGCAGTTTCAGAAACAGAGACATGCAAGGGGTAGGAGAACATTTCTTTTACATTTGAAGCCTGTAGAGGTTTTTTATGCATTTATTATTTCAATCTTTAAAGAATGGACTGTGGAGAAAGAGATTAAGTCTGCGCATATTCTAAAAACCAGAGTCACTTGCTTGGCATTGGGTAGAATTCACAAACTGCAAATTATTCCAGAACCACACAAAAAGTAATCTTGTAGAAAACCAAAGTACCAGCTTTTGGGGGGCCTTACATAAAGTAATGAACATCACGGTGTGCCTAGAAATTCTTCTTTTGTTATGGTAGCCCCTTGAAAACTCTTGGCTGGCAGCTTGCATCCCCCCCCCCCCCCCCCCCCCCCCCCCCCCCCCCCCCCCCCC
>NW_025336100.1:5496913-5524814 GCF_004798865.1 Varanus komodoensis | reverse complement strand
ACACACACACACACACACACACACACACACACACACACCCCTTCCCTCTTTCTACTTAGATTTAATTAGGAATTTCATGATCTTCATTTTATCAGAGTTCAGTTTTTGTTTTGTTTTTTTAAGGGCTTGGTGGGAGCAAGTACTAATGTACCTCTTTTGACAAGTTATATGCCTTCTTGAATTTTATGGTTGCTGTGAAAAGAAAAGGAGGAATTTGGGGCACAAGCACAAAGGAGTGATAACCCAAACAACTCCTACCACCAAATTACTTGAATATAACCGCTGGATATTTCTCCCCTAACAACAAAAATCATATTAAGGGCTGAAATTACATAGAAGGTTATTTTGTGTGCAGCTGTTGAGTTACTAAAGAATCTAGACTTGGTATTGTCAAACTACTATACCAGCCTTCTCAGTGCAAATCAAGCCCTAGAGTGCTTTTCTTCTTGGCTGTCACTTGGATTTCCCTTCATACCTGATTTTCCATTGGAAAGGCAGACACCACTGACCTAGGGCTGCTTCTGTGTTTTTGTTTTTTGTTTTTGTTTAATTTAAGCATGCATATGAGAAGCTACTGCAGATAGAATGAAGTTTTGCATTTTTACCTGTGCTTAAAAGTGTTTTTCTGTTGACTGATGCTATACTGATTATATGAGAGAGTTGGGGTAATTCAGTTTTGTTCTGCCTGGACTAGCACCAGACTCTGAGTCCCATTTCCTATAAGTACGGGTTATGATTTCCTGATCCTAATATTTCTACATAGTGCAAGGCACAAACTTGTACAGGGCCAGAGTTTGGAGTATTTTGGGAGGGGACACATATTTTGCTGTTAATGCACCAGTTAAACTTGTTTCTCATTCCAATGGTGTTATTTCATTGATAGTTTTCTTCCCCATGAGCACTGCAGCATTTTGCCTGCCTTGTCTGCTACTGTATGGTAACACAGCACTTCTTTGTATTGAACCCTTTTTTTGGTTTGCCATCCTTCAAGACACTTGCTGGGACGACATCAACTTTTTCTTTTTAGTTTTCTATAATTCTGATGTAAAGGATTTTCTCTGTACAGTATAATGATATTCAAGTGCATGTTCTGCTTTCTTCTATAATGAATCACCACACAGTTGAGACTTTTGCAACAGGGCAGCCGCACAAATCCCTGCGCCTTTATCCCTGTATAAAGGAAAGAAACGTTTCTTTCCATTCACTGTACTTGCTTGAGCAGAGTTTTAATTGTCTGTAAATGTGAGCTGTGAGATAGACGTGGAAAAAAGTTTAAAGAGAATGCATTCTCTCCTGCCCCTTCCCAATGTATACAGATTGTAACCTGTACAATGAACTGTATGTATGAAAAATGTACTTATTTATAAATGGTTAATACTTGGAAATGGTGTGTTGACTACTGTGTTGAATACGTCTTCCCTGGAGTTTCAAGATGGTGGAATGGAAAAGGCATGTGGCTTAAAGATGCATCTCCTCAGTTAATTGGCCAGCAGTTCCATGTTAAGCTTCCACTCCATAGTTAACAGCACAGCCTGCATGCCAACTTCTTGTAAATTACACTCCTTCCCTGTTAGCTTCAACAACTCCCAATGCAAACACTCCTATCATTTGCCATTGACTCAGTAATGTTGAAGGGGACACTTGCCAATAGACAACTGGACTTCTGGGTATATATCATATTTAAACCAGTTGTGATTCTATATGTGGCTTTACATTCTAAATGGGAATCTATTACACATTCATATTTAGCCTTGGATCTTGAAGTAGAGATCCAAATTAATAATGGGTGCAACTTAATGTATATATTATAGTGGTGAACCCACTGTGAACATACAATCACTCCTTTAGTTACACAATCTTCTAATCAGGATTAATTTGTCTTTCTTGTTTTCAGCAGAAATTGGATCTATGCAACACCAACTGGCTAATGCTGACAAACGATGTACACTACAAGGGATGTACAGATCAGCCTATTTTTAGACCATTCCAGTTACACATATTTATTCACATGTCCATTCCATATTCTTTTTCCATATGTCTAATGCTTACAAACGATGTACACTACAAGGAATGTACAGATCAGCCTATTTTTAGACCATTCCAGTTACACATATTTATTCACATGTCCATTTCATATTCTTTTTCCATATGTCTTTTACCATATTCTTTTCTAAGCATTTCATATACATTGTACTGTAAAGTGTGTTTTTCTACTACTTCAGTGTAAAATGTACATTTTATACACATCTCTAGGTAACTGTGAATTTTTGTATGTTTTTTGATACATTTTAAAGTTGATAACTATTCAAAATTCAGAGATGGACAAAGGTCACATGTACTCCTCAAGTGTTGAACAAATGTTTGGAGAATCATGCAAATGCTGCAAGAATTTAAAAATCAAGCCTGAGAGCTTGGTGTGGGAGGTGACATAAGAAATAATAAATGTTCAAATTGAAGCATATATCTTTGCAGGAGTGAAGAGAAGCTGAGGCCACTGCATAAGCCAAAAGAATTCCACAGCTGCTTCTGTTCCCAGGTATGCCTTTACAAGACAATTGCTAGTTCCAGAATGCAAGTTAGTCATACTTATATGAATTATCAGTGCCCTGCCCTCCGATAGAAAAATGTTCTTGTCGGGCACATTGCAGAGATCTTGTAGAATGTATCAGCTATTCCAAACTGATCTGTATTCATTTTCTAGCCACCTTATAGTTAGTCAGTATACTTTTTTAATGGTTGAGCCTTTAGTTCACCAAGTATATTGGGCATAACCAAAGACTGCTGAAAAAACAAAGCTAGACTGTAAAGTGTTGCATTAATGCTTACTTGGAATTAAGTTAATTAAGTTTAAGGCAATGGAGTTCACTCCCACATAAGAGTTTCAGTGTCTAGATACAGAAGTCCTAGCTGTGCTTTGGGAATTGCTTTAGCTGACACAACCAAAAGGCTGCACACTTACTCCAGATACTGAAAACCAGTTCTTCCAACAAATACAAAATATATGGCCAATACAACAAAGAACTGGCTTGTATTAAAGCAATATTTGGATCAGTGTTTTGCACTGTATTAATTAAATTATCTTTCATTCTGTTAGCTTTTTTCTGATGTGCAATATGTGGGATATAACTGCCAAAAGTGAAGAAAGAGTTTCAATTCAGATAATAGCAACAAGACAGATTGTAAAATTCAGGACTTCTGTAACACCACGATAATGGACTAAGTCCAATCTCTCCTCATAGGGCTTTGTTTCCTGTCCCTACATCTTCCTTGTCCTTCGCTGAACCCTTTCCAACTTGTCTGCATCTTTCTTAAATTGTGGTGCCCAGAACTGGACACAGTACTCCAGATGAGGCCCAGCCGGTGCTGAGTAAAGGGAAATTAGAATTTCACAGGCCTTGGAAGTGAAACTTCTTTTAATGCAGCCTAAAAGAGCACTTACCTTTTTTACAGCTACATTATATTGTTGACTAATATTAAGCTTGTGATTTGCAACAATTCCAAGAACAGCAGTAGTTTCCCTGCTGAATACAAGCAGTCAAATTTGGGACGGGCAACAAAGCCCTATGAGGAGTGGTTGAAAGACCTGGGCATGTTTTACCTCAAGAAGCAAAGAATGGGGGAAGATGATAGCACTCTTCAAGTACTTGAAGGGTTGTCACACAGAGGAAAGCCAGGATCTCTTCTCAATCATTGTTCTGTGTCCCAGAGTGCAGGACACAGAACAATGGGCTCAAGTTTCAGGAAGCCAGGACATTCCAGCTGGACATCAAGAAGAATTTCCCAACTGTTAGAGCAGTATAACAATGGAACCAATGATCTAGGGAGGCCATGGACTCTCCCATATTTTATTTTTATTATTATTACATTTTTATACAGCCCATAGCCAAAGTTCTCTAGGCAGTTGACAGCAATAATCATAATCATACACTCAAGTCACCCATCCCACTTCTGCCCAAGCCTGACCCTGCTTAGCTTCCAAGATTAGGCAGGATCAGGCACTTCAGGCTACATGGAAGCTATTAGGATTATTCAGTATGCAACTGGACAGCCATCTGAGCAGGACGGTTTAACTTGGAGTCCTGCACTGAACAGGGGGTTCAATCCGAAAGCCCTCTAGCCCTTTCTAATTCTACTATTCTAGAATTCTATGATCAATTTTCTTCTTGTCAGCTTTCTTTACTGTCCAGCTTTCACACCTGTACATTGTGATTGGGGATACAAGGGTTTGAATGGAACATGTTGTGAGCGGAGTCAGCTAGAGCTGGAGGTCAGACTAGATGGCCCTTCAGACTCGCTCTGTTTCTATGTTTCTAAAAATCCTTATACTTGATGATATTTTCTAGTTCGTTCATTGCTGCCCTTTCTATTCTCAATCTTCTTCTAGTTTCTTGGCCACTTTCTCACTTTGAATTAATGAATGAGCTGAGGTATGTGAAATCATTCACACTTTCAATTTCTTCTTTATTAATAGTAAAGTCCTGTAATTCTTCTGTGGATGTGATTTTTATTTTCTTAATATTCAGCTGCAGTCCTGATTTTGCATTTTCTTCTTTCACTTTCCTGCTTTCCACCACTGGTATGGTATCATCTGCATATATTAAATTATTGATGTTTCTTCCTCCAATTTCCACCCCTACCTCTGATTTTAATCCAGCTTTCCTTGTGATATGTTCTGCATACAGATAAGAGAGATAAAATGCATCATTGTCTGACACCTTTGCCTATGGGAAACCATTTTGTTTCTCCATGTTGAGTCCCAACTATAGTTTCTTGCAGGGGTCAGCAACTCACGGCTCTGGAGCCGCATGTGGCTCTTTCATCCTTCTGCTGCGGCTCCCTGTCGCTCAAAATATGTGTCACAACCGCCAATGTGCGACACCCACTGGCACGTGATTTATTGAGCTTTTCAACCCCAGGTAGGCCAACCATGGATAAATCCAAGAAAAGAAAAGTTTCAGAAGAAAACAGAACATTTAATGGTACGTGGGCAAATGCATTTGCTTTCACTGCTGACAAGACTGGATTACCAGTATGTTTAATATTTGGTGAGAAATTGGCAAACAGCAAAAAGTTGAATGTTGCAACACATTTCCAGGATAAACACACAGTCTTTGCTGAAAAATATCCGGATGGAGATGAGAGAAAAAAGCCATTTTGGAACTGATACGGAAGGTTGATCTGACCAAAAATCATTTCAAGAACTGGATTAACTCTGCAAATTCAACTACATATGCTAGTTTTGTGACTGCTCAGGAAATAGTCAGGCACGGGAAGCCATTCACAGATGGAGAGTATGTAAAAGCATCATTCATTGATTTCATAAATGCAACACACTATAGTTTTTTTATACATAGCATAAAGATAAAAAACGATATATGCACTGTTATCTTCATTTTAGCTGTCAAAAGGGTTTTGTGGCTCCTGGTGTTTTCTTTTCTGTGGGAAACGGGTCCAAATGGCTCTGAGTGTTTAAAGTTGCCGACCCCTGGTTTCTTGTCTGTGATACAGGTTACCCATCAAAATAATCAAGTGCAGAGCCAAACTCCTTCCTTTCAGGACTGTGATCCACACAATCTATAAAGCATAGACTGATCTTTTTCTTTAGTGCACACCAGTATCCAATGTCTATTTGTGATATGATCTTGAGTGCCTCTTCATTCTCCCTGGACATCTTTATCACTCCATATAGGATAGTATTATTGTTGCAGCACTGAGCATCACTCTGCTAACAAGAGAAATTAGAGCAATGATCCTTTGGTTGCTGCCCTCTTCTGCATCTCTTTTCTTGGGGATTGGAATATATATTGAGCATTTCCAGACTGTGGGCCATTGTTTTGTTTTCCATATCTGTTGACATATTTTTAAGGATTTGGACTGATTTATTTTCTGCACCTTGGAATAGTTCTATTGGTAGCCTATCTACTCCAGGTGCTTTATTCTTTGCAAATGCTTTCAGAGCAGCTTTCACTTCACTTTCTAATATTGTAGGCCCTTCATAGGATTCTGTTACAAAAAGGTCTGACAACCTTTCTCCTCTTTATTTTCTCCTGGTCTGATAGTGTGTTCTCTTGTTTGTCTTTTAACATTCCTAATCTAGGTTTGAATTTTCCTTTGATTTCTTGGATATTCTGGAAGAGGATTTGTTTTCTCCTATTGTTGCTCTCCTTTATTTCTTTGCACTGGTCATTGTATTAGTCCTTTTTGTCTCTACATGATAGTTACTGAAAAAATGCATTCAGGATCCTAAAAAAATTTCTGTCAATTTTTGCTTTTGCTTCTTGCCTTTCCTCAGCAATTGTGAATGTTTCTTCTATCAACCATCCAGGCTTTTTCTTCGTTGTTGCTACAGGAATTGTCTTTCGACATTCCTCTCTAATAAGGCCTCTGGTTTCCATCCACACTTCCTCTGGCTCACAGTCAATCAAGCAGAGCAATGCAAATCTGTTCTTTATGTGGACTTTAAATTCTTCAGGAATGTTGCTTAAAGTATATTTTAGCACTATGTTTCTGTTGGTGATCAATTTTAGCTGCACTCTGATTTTTGAAATTGGGGTCTGATGATCACTACCCATGATCTGTATCTGGTCTTATTTGGGCAGCAATAAAGCAGCTTCTCTGTCTCCAATTACATAATCTATTTGATTTCTGTATTGGCCCTCTGATGAAGTCCATGTACACAATTGTCTGAGCAGTTGCCTTGAAGTGTATGTTTGCAATGGATAAGTTGTTGGTTTCATAAAATACTATGAGTTGTTCTCCTGCTTCATTTTCTTATTCTAGGCCAAATTCTCCTGGAAAATTTAATTCTGCTTTGTTTCCTAGTTTTGCATTCCAGCCAGCTAGAATTAATAGCATGCCTGTGCTGGTGTGTTATTGATTTTTTCTTGAACATTTACATAAAAGTTTTCAATCTCTTCTTCTTTAGCATCAGTTGTTGGAGCATAGACTTGAATGTTGGTTATGTTGATAGGTTTTCAACTAATTCTGATTGATATTATTTGGCTGGACTTTGCATTATCTCCTCTTACTGCCTGTGTTATGTCTTGCCTCAATATTAGAGCCATTTCTTTTGAGTTTGTCCTTTCTGGAGTAAAACAATTTGTATTTGTCTGATTGAAAATGCCCCTTTCCAGTCAACTTTAGTTTGCTCACACCAAATATTGTAATGTTCATTCTTTACATTTCTTGCTTTACAGTTACCTGTTTGCCTTGATTCATGCTTCTCACATTCCATGTTCCAATTGTATGTGTCATGCAGCACTGGACCTTTCTTTTGTCTTTGTGCATGTCAGCCACTAGACTTCCTTTCAGCTTTGTTCTAGTTGCATCATAAGCAACAGCACTATTTGTATTTGTCTTTATTATTCCCCAGTAGCTAAGTGCCTTCCAACCTGCAGGACTCATCATCTGGCACAATCTATGGTCACTTTTTGGATTGTTTTATCATAGGGTTTTCACGGTAAGAAAATTCAGAAGTGGCTTACCTGTAGCCACACTTATCTTGAGTGTCACTACAGCTGTCTATGAGAGATCCTCCACCAGTGTCACTTTCAACCACTCCTGCTGCCCAGCAGCTGCCCTTCTGGAGTTTCTTTGCCCCCATTGTCATTAATGAGATCTGTTTTCATTTTGCTGATGTGATGTTACTCCTGAAGAAGGAGGATGCATCTTAGTCTGACTGACACTGCAAGGAGACCAGTCTAGTGAGACTATTCTGGTCCGCTGACAGCACTGCTCTTGGCTTCCTTGATTCTTTCAAACCCCCTCACCATGTTAAGGTATGCACCAAAGAGGGAACAGTCTTTAAAATATTACTTACAGCTGTTTGGCACAGAGCTAGGGGTGTCAAAAGCCATTCAGAATTGATGTTACTGGGCAAGATAGCAAGTTTTCAACCTATAATTTGCTGCTTTCTCACCAGGTGAACCATTTTTAACCCAACAAGCACAGTCTTTCCTTGTAAATCTGCTAATAATTATTTATGCTCATGGCAACTCATAGCTGAGCAGAAGAAGAAAAAATTCCTGAGACAAAATGGAGCCTCAATTCTCACCACTCTGTTTAGCTACAGGGAATATGGAACAGAATCCCCATTTACTCAAGAGGTTCTTATAAATACCGCCTTCACACAACGTTAGCATCATAGAATAGTAGAATTGGAAGGGGCAAGAGGGCCATCAGATCCAACCTCCTGCTCAGTGCAGGACTCCAACCTAAACCTACTAATCCCAGATGGCTGCCTAGTTGCATCCTGAATGCCTCTAGTGTGGGAGAATCCAACTGATAAAATAATAAAATACAATATTAAATATAAATGGCAGTAAAACCGCAACATTTATTTGAGAATTAAAACCAACATTTAAACAACTTGAATAGGAGAGGTCCATAAGGCTAATCATGTTTAAACAGCTGACAGCACCCCCCCAACTCCAGCCACCTTGTGCTATTTAGAGCTGTTAAACGCCTCAGTGTAGGGGGCAGTTTTAACCTGGCACCAAAAGGATGACAGAATTGGTGCTAAGCTGGTTTCAGTGGGTTACTTTCAAGCCCTCCTTTCACTCTTCTGAGTCCTGCTTAACTACAGTGGTAGGGAAGGAGCTTCTGCCACTGAGGGACAAGGTCCTGGAATGCACAGTAATGGGCCCCCATGATCTTGAAGGAGTGAGGAGAGCCTGCCCATGAATCTGGTGCTCTGACCCAGGCTGTACCAGGACAAAAGAGAGGAAAGCTAGATAATGCAGCTGTAAGGCCCTAAGGGCCAAGACCAAGATCTTTTAATGGGCTCTGTCCTTCAGTTAAAGCCGAGGCCCTAGGAAGCCAACTAAATCACCATGGTTTATAGCCCACCATGGCTTAATGTGCTCAACTTTTTCTTAAAAGTTAAAAAATTCCTAGTCTGAATTCAACTTACTTTCCAGGAGATCACTCAGGGATGACATGCATGTATAATAAACTTGAGTTTTGCCCATCCTAGGACTTCTGAATGTGTGCAGTGTTGACTCAATCAGTGACCAATGCTGACCTGATATATATGACCTGCGAGGTCATTAGGCAAGATCATTTTGCTATCTGCTTTCCCACCTTTGCCTAGTTTTCCTTAGGTAGAATTTCTTAATATGAGCACCTCCATGCTGCCAGATATAGGAGCTTATAGCGCCTGCCCATTGCTAAGGGACCTGCTAACCAAGCTCTAAGTGTACTTATGACCAAGGCAAATCAGTCATGAAAAGCTGGTTCTGGAAAACAGTCAGGAGAAGCCAAAAACAAACTGAATACACCTAACATAATCTGGATCCTCTGTAAAACTGAGTATATTAATGACACATAAATGGTCAGTGTGAATTATTAGTCTTCAGTTGCCTTTCAGTCATCTGCACAACAGCAGGTATTGGAACATACTGCAAACATACAGGACTGACTTTTATGGACCAAATCTTAGAACATGCAGTTCTATGCACGTTAAGTCAGAAAATTAGTCCTACAACTCCCTAAGCATTCCCTCACACTGTAATCTAATACTTGGTGTAATTTCTGATTTCCAAAATGTTGTCCAGGTGCTCTTTGCAGTCACCAAAAGTTTGCAGTGAAGCTGCCTGATCTATATGTGGGACAGCAGTTTGCTTGTCTGTTCAGTTTCTACCCTGCTGCCTACTATCCAAAGGTTTCTCAGCCATGAACAACAGTTAAGAAATACAGTAAAATACAGTATAGAATAAACTGCATCATAAAATTACATTTTAAAAAGTTTAAACCACATTTTAACAACTAAACCAGTCCATACCGAGGCAAACAAACAAACAAACAAACTGACTAGCAATAGCCCCTGCCTCTATCTACTGTTTGGAGTTGGTAAATGCCTCTGCAAAGAGGATGGTTTTAACCTGGACCTGAAAAAGGCAGGCCTCAATGGGGATGACATTCCATAATTTGGGAGGGCTACCTCAGAGAAGGCCCTCCTTCTTGTTGCCAAATGTTCAGACTCTCTTAGAGGTGGGGTTCAGAATAAGGCCTCAGAAGTTCTGCATGGTAACCAAGTGGTTGGAAGAGGCATTCCAGGAGGTACTATGATCCCATTAAAACCAGCATCTTGAATCAGGCTCAGAAGCATATAAGCAACCAATGCAACTAGAATAATATGGTTGCACCATCTGGCCTTGGTTATTCACCGGTCACTGCATTTTGCACCAGCTGCAGTTTCTGAACTGTCTTCAAGAACAGCCCTGCATACAGAGTATTGCAGTAATATAATTTAGAGATCACTGGAGCATCAATTACTGAAGCCAGGCTATCTTTGTCCAGGTAGGGGTGCCACCAGCTGTAGCTGGTAGAAGGCACTCCAAGCCACTTAGACCAATTGAGACTCAAATGACAAAGTTGGCTCAAGGAGCACCCCCATGCTACAAATTTGCTCCTTCAAGGGAAGTTCAACTGCATCCAGAACAGGTTGCATCCAGAATCCCCATCCTGTGGGGAGCAAGGTTTCCCCAATTGCATATTCAAGGCAACAGGTTATTCCTTTACAAAAGCAACTGATTCTCCAAAGTACTTTCTTCCAATAAGTACAATCACCACAGGATGGTCTCTGAGCATATGCAGAGTGGTCCTTTGAACCCAATCTAGCAACTATGTCTGAGAGCCCTCCTTCTGAGTACCCCTGGGCCTTTTGGAGGCAGCCAAGCCTCTTCTCTGTATGCTGCCTCTCTAGTTGACTAGCCCTTCTCTCCCAGTGCCACATTATGGGGTCAAGGATCATACTAGCCTCAGCTGGCTCCTGTCCCATTCCCCCTCCTAGCAGTTGTAGATTTCGTCTATTAGCAGAGTCCACCTGAACACCTGGAGAGGGCCACCTTGAGATAAGTCCCTCTGCTCCTCCCATCTCAATGTCTGGGAGTGCCAGTTCCTAGGGCCCCTCCTCCTCCTCATCTGATGAGTCCAAATCTACCTTGCATTGGAATGCATGACAAGAACAGCTGCTCTTTTCATTCCCAACACTTCCGGTCAGAGGAACCACCCACCAACAGCATCTCAATGTTGCCTGGATTGACCTTTAGTTTTTAGCCCTCATCCAGTCCAGTGCCACAGCCAGGCATGGGTTCAGCACATCAACAGCCTCACTTGCTGACATTGAAAAGGAGAGAGAGCTGCATGTCATCAGGATATTGATGACAACACACTCCAGAATGATCCCACTTACAGGTTTCATTTAGGTATTAAAAAAGCTTGGGGGACAAGACCAACCCCTAAAGAGCCCCATAGTGGAGAGTACAAGGGACTAAGCAATATTCCTCAAGCACCACCTTCTGGAACTGGCCCTCCAAGTAGGAGTGAAACCACTACAATACCACACCCCCACTCCCAAGCCAGAAAGCTGCTGCAGAAGGATACCATGGTCGAGGGTCTCAAAATCACTGAGAGATGCGGAAGAATTAACAGGCGCACACTCCCTGTCTCCTGCCTGGCATAGATCACTATACAGGGTGGCTAAAGCCATTTCTGTGCCAAACCTGGCCTGTACCCAACCGAAAGGAACAACAGTTGAAGAATATTAAACACATATTCAAATTCCATAATTTGTTCCACCTCCACTTTACCTCCAATAAGATTCTACTCTAGGACAATCCCTCCATCCAAAATTATTAATCACCTTCTAATTCACCACATTTCCAATAACAAAAATGTTGACTTTTCCTTAAAAATACCAGCAGGAAGAAGTGATCTTGACCTCTTTTTATTTTTTTGTTTTGTTTTCTTAACATAGATAAAGTACAGGAAGAATAATATCAGAAAAAATGAAACAAATTGCCAAGGAATTTTAAACAAGTATAACCAATACATTCATAACCTTCAAATTTCCAAAGAGACCAGACATTTCTATTTTTCTGTCAATTAGTACTCTTTTGAAGTGCAGAAAAAGAATAATTATAATTCTTTATACCAACAACTTTTCCAAATACTTCAAATCAATTATAAATCATTAATAATATTTTAACGAATGTCTTTTTACGTCATATTAATTATACTGGATATAATAGGATTTCAATTTATCATTAAATTCTACATTTGGTCTTTTGTTTACATAATTAGTTAGTTTTGCCATCACTGCATACTCCATCAACTTATTTTTCCAACCTTTGGTCTTGGAAGATTGGAAAACCCTCCTAATCTCCTTCAGGGAGGGCACCTGGAGAAGGGCCTCTGCCCCAGATTTCAAGGGGCAGGCAGGCACATATGGAAGGAGATGCTCCTTCAGTTAACCAGGCCCTAAGCCATTTAGGGCTTTACTAATTATTTACTAATTATTATTTGATGTCAAGGCCTTTTCAACTGACTCTTTGGCCATAAGTGATTGTGTTCCTTCTTCAAGACCTGCTATTTCTAACTTCACTAATCCATCATTAACGTTTGTAATCCAGTCTCAACTGCCTAATAATATAGTTTTAAATTAGGTAGTGCAAGACCCCACCTCTTCTTTTCATCTTGAAGGATTGTAAATCTAATCCTTGGCATTTTGCCATTCCATATAAAAGCATTCAGTTATCTTTGCTTCTCTTGGAGAGTTTTTCCCAGTATAGAAATTAGTATCATCTGAAATAGAAAATTCAGTTTGGATAGTATGTGGAAATTCTTCCCAACCATCACACTTTTAATTTGGTCCATTTCTGTGGATCTTTTTGAATCATCATTCACGTTGTTTGGTAATTATCTTGAAATAATGTGTCATTATGTCCCATTACATTTATCACTACATGTTTGACCAGATTTGAATTTCAGCATTTCACACCCTGAAATCTTTTTATACCACTTCCTGTTTCACTGCAAACTTTAATATAATTTTTGTTTTCTTCTTATTAAACTTATAGCCTGAATAAAGTCCAAATTTTTCAATTTATTATTTACTGAATAGATTGGTGTGGATTTAGAATAGTCAAGACTATATCATCAGCACAGCAGTTTAATTTATATTCTTCTCCATCTATTTTTAAGCCTTTGAGTCTTCTCTTATCTTTATTGCTAAAATTTCCAGTACAAGAATAAATAAAAGAGGTGATAAAGGGCATCCTTGGTGTATTCCCTTCTCAATTTGAAAACTGTAAGTTAGTACTTAATTGAAATCATAGCATGTTTTTAGTGTAAATTGTTTGAATCCAATTCATAAAGGTTGAACCACAGTCTAAATACTGAAGAGTTTTCAAAAAGAAGGGCCAAGACACATTATCAAAAGCCTTTTCCACATCTAGAAAAATAAATGCCTCCTCCTCCTCCTCCTCCTCCTCCTTGACCAATTCAGTTGCATCAATCACAAAACAAACATTAACTTTCATAAATCTTTTTGGGACAAATTCAGTCTGATCTATATTAATTTGCTTTTCTATACATTTTCTTAATCTCTCTGCATTATTGCAATAGTTTGTAAACCACATTTAATAATAAAATAGGTCAGTAAGAATGTGGCAAAGTAGGATCTTTGCCTTCTTTATATGTCAATGTTATTTTTTAATTTTAATTTTCTTAACATATACAAATACATAGAAGAAAATGTAGAATAAAAGAAAAACTATTAAAAGCAGAACAGACTAAGCTGAACAAAACAAACAAAGTTGCCAAGGGAATTAAAAACAAATACAGCCAAATATATTGCAACCCCCAAAAATCTACATAATTTCCCACACTCTATGAGAGTTTGCAAAAAGAAAAAAGAATCATTATTCTATACTTCAACAGATTTTCCAATCACTTCACATTCTATTGCTTCCCCTTTTCCTTTCCAAACTCCCCTGAACTTCCATTAGTACAATAAGAACAATAAAACTTCAATTTGTCATCAAATTCTTCTAATGACCTTCTATTTACATAATTAGTTAGTTTTGCCATCACTGCATATTCTGCTAATCTATTTCTCCATTCTTCAATGGCTGGTGATTTCCATTTTAAAACTACTGTAATTCTTGCTGCCATAGTCATATACTTAAATAACGCTGACATGTTTTTTAAAAGGGTCTCTGGCACAATATTCAAAAGCATGTTCTTGGGACTCATAGGAAACTTAATTTTGAAGATTTTCTGCCTCTCTGCATGTATCAATTTCCAAAAATTTTGTGTTATTTCACAACTCCACCACATATGACGGGGCGGGGTGGGGCACGGGGAGGGGCCCTGCGGGCCACAAAGCGCTGGCGGCAGCCAGGCTGGCCCCCAGGAGGAAACCAGTGCGCCGGACGGCCCCACCTCCATCTGTGCCACCCGGAGCCCGCGTCACCCGGACCTCGCTGCTGCCGCTGCCCTGCTGCAGAGGCCAGGACCCCCGGCCCAGGACCCTGCTCCGGCCTGCTTCTCCCGGCGCGTGTGAGAGACGTGCCAGGACTGGATGGGGTACAGGGAGGGGCCCTGCGGGCCACAAAGCACCGGCGGCAACCAGGGCCGGTGGCCGAAGGGTGATGACCTAAAGGTGGTCGCCGTTTGGGGGATGTTTGGGGGCTGTTTGGGGGGCTGGGCTGGCCAGGGGCTTCGGCCATGGTTTGGTTTTATCTGTGGGCTAGCAGTGGATTATGGTGGATTACGGTAGGATGTTTTTAACGTTTTTAATTGTTGGTTATAGATTGCTTTTAATTGGTGCATCTCGTGCTTTACTATGATGTTGCCTGGGGAGCGTGGGGGCGCCGCCATCGGGATGGTGATGGGCAATGAATATTATGGCATTGGGGGTCTAACGGGCCAGCATTGAAGAAGGAGGGACAGATGGTTAACACCTGTCCCTCTTTCTGATTATTCCCCCAGGGTTCCAGGTACACTTGTCAACTGCCCTCCGGACCTGTCGGTGCTGCTGCTTAATGCCAGGTCGGTCCAAAATACGGCAACAGTCATCCATGATTTGATCATGGATGAGAGGGCCAACCTGGCTTGCATCACAGAGACCTGGGTGGGTGGGGGGGGGATGTTTCCCTCTCACAATTGTGCCCGCCCGGGAACCAACCACGCCTGGAGGGGAGGGGGGGGTCTGGTTTATCGAGCTTCTTTTTCCCTTATGGGGCTTCCTGTCCTCTTGAGGCCAGGGCTGGAGTGCCTCTACTTGGTGTTGGGCGACCGAGAAAGATTGGGGATTCTGTTGGTGTACCGTGCACCCTTCTGCCCAACAGACTCCCTGCCTGAGCAGACGGAGATCGTGTCGGACCTGGTGTTGAAGACTCCCAGGATGTTGGTCCTGGGGGACTTCAATCTCCATGCCGAGACAGTTCTAACCGGGGCGGCCCAGGACTTCATGGCCTCCATGGAGGCCATGGGGCTGTCTCAACATGTCATTGGCCCAACCCATGAACGTGGACACACTCTGGACCTGGTTTTCTCGATAGGGCAGGAAGAGGGTGATCTGAGGGTAAGGAATTTAAGTTTGACGCCCTTGTCATGGTCAGATCACTTCCTCATAAGATTTGAGCTTGAGAGCGGCCTTTCCCTTTGTAAGGGTGTGGACCCGATTGTATTGGTCCGCCCCCGGAGCCAGATGGATCCTGATGGATTCCTGGAAGCTCTGAGGGAGTTTCCAGTTGACAAGGCTGGTGATCCTGTCGATGCCCTGGTTGAACTGTGGAATGAGGAGATGACCAGGGCTATTGACACGATCGCTCCCAAGCATCCTCTCCCACCTGGCAGAGCCCGTTCATCTCATTGGTATACACCTGAATTACGGGTGATGAAGCAGGTTGGGAGACGTCTAGAGTGTAGGTGGAGGAGATCATGGGGTGATTTTGACCGAACACACTTAAAAGCCCACTACTGGGCCTATGCTGTGGCGGTGAGGATTTATTTATTTTATTTTATTTAGAAAATTTCTTTGCCGCCCCATTCGCCGAAGCCTCAATTACAATTAAAAAATATAAATTAACAATATAAAACAAGTTAACAGTATAAAATAAGTTGCCCTGGCCAACGAATAAAATAAATAAATACCATTAACAATTAAAATGACATTTGAATAAAAAGGTCTTCACCTGGTGCCAAAAAACAAATAACGACCTCTCTGGGGAGCACATTCCATAGATTGGGCGCCACCGCAGAGAAAGCGGTGGCGAAGAAGAAATTCTTCTCCATTTCCATTGCCTCCTCACAATGCCGTCCAGTGGAGCTCTTTCGGGTGGTGCAGGGGCTGGTACATCCGGGCCCAAAGAAAGATCTTGTGCCACCCTCGAAGGCCCGCTGTGATGACTTTGCCAAGCATTTCAGGGAGAAAATCGCTCAGATTCGCCACGAGCTTGACTCTACTATTGAATCAGATTCTACAGGGAGATGCCATCGACGCTGTTGAGTCCACAATTAATGGATGAATTTCAGTTGTTGCGGCCTGATGATGTGAATAAGGTGCTTGGACAAGTACGCCCTACCACTTGCTTACTAGACCCATGCCCATCTTGGCTACTTAAGAAAGCCAAGGACGGGATTGGGACCTGGATCCTGGAGTGGTCAACGCCTCTTTAAGAGACGGCTGGGTACCTGCCCCTTTAAAGGAGGTGGTAGTCCAGCCAGTCCTAAAGAAGGCATCCCTGGATCCAGAGGTGGCCACCAATTATAGACTGGTGGCCAACATCCCATTCCTGGGCAAGGTGCTAGAGCGGGTGGTGGTGGGACAACTCCAAGCACTCTTGGATGAAACTGATTATCTGGACCCATTTCAGTCCAGCTTCAGACCCGGGTATGGCACTGAATCTGCCTTGGTCGCCCTGTATGATGACCTGTGCAGGGAGAGAGACAGGGGGAGTGCATCCCTGTTAGTTCTCCTGGACCTCTCAGCGGCTTTCGATACCATCAACCATGGTATCCTTCTGAATAGGCTAGCAGGATTGGGAGTTGGAGGCACCGCGTGGCGGTGGTTCCACTCCTATCTCAATGGCCGATTTCAGAAGGTGGTGCTGGGGGACTGTGGCTCTGCACCACGGCAGTTATGCCATGGAGTTCTGCAGGGGTCCATTTTGTCCCCTTTGCTATTTAACATCTACATGAAACTGCTGGGAGAGATAATCAGGAGGTGTGGGCTGTGGAATCATCAGTATGCTGATGATACCCAGCTCTACCTCTCTTCTTCAACCAATCCAGGTGAGGCAGTGGCTGTGCTGAACCGGTGCCTGGCTGAGGTAATGGGCTGGATGAGGGCCAATAAACTGAAGCTCAATCCAGATAAGATGGGGGTCCTGTTGGTGGGTGGCTTGGGCCTCGGGATGGGTGACTTGGGCCTTGTCCTAAATGGGGTTGCACTCCCTCTGAGGGACAGGGTTCGCAGCTTAGGAGTGCTCCTCGACCTTGAGCTGTCTCTAGAAGCTCAGGTGACGGCGGTGGCGAGGAGCGCCTTCCTTCAGCTTCAGCTGATACATCAGCTGCGTCCCTTCCTGGAGAACGACTGCCTGGCGACAGTGACACACACGTTGGTAACTTCCCGATTAGATTTCTGTAACGTGCTCTACATGGAGCTACCCTTGAAGATGGTCCGGATACTTCAATTGGTGCAGAATTGAGCTGCCAGGTTGCTGACGGGGACTGGGCGTTGTTCTCATATAACCCCAGTTCTCCATCAGCTCCACTGGCTCCCGATTGAAGTCCGGGCCCAATTCAAGGTGTTGGTTATGACCTATAAAGCCCTAAATGGCTTGGGACCTGGATATCTAAAGGAACGCTTGCGTCCATATATGTCCTTCTGCCCCTTGAGATCAGCAACAGATGCCCTTCTCCGGGAACCCTCTGTGAATGATATTAGGAGGGTGAGTACCCAGAGGAGGGCTTTCTCTGCGGTGGCGCCCCATGCGCTCCCCAGAGAGATCTGCCTGGCACTGTCGTTATTTGTTTTTCGGCACCAGGCTAAGACCTTTTTATTTAAAACTTATTTTAATTGTTAAATTATTTGTATTTATAGGATTTTAAATTTTTAGCCGAGATGCACCGGGGGTTTTTAAATAATTTTTTATTGTTATATTGTTATTATTTATGTATTTATGTATTTTGTTTCTGTTGTGAGCCACCCCGAGGCTTCGTTGAGATGGGGGCGGCATAAAAATGTTTTAAATAAGTCCCATCTACCCTGTTATATTTCCAACATTTTCCATTATAATTCTTATTATTTTCCCAATAGCTTTTGGAGTAATGTTCCATCAAACATCTCATACCAATTTTCTCTTAATGCTTGACTAGCAGTGAATTTAATATCTTTTCTCCAGAGAGCTTTCCACTGACCAAGTGATATTTCTTCACCAAGATTCTGTTTCCAGATTGTCATGTGTTTCTTATCTTGGTGGCTTTCAGTATCATAGTGTACTTGTAATAGCAGCTTGTAAAGTCTTTCCAGTAGATGACCATTCTGCTGTATACTCAACTGTGACAGTTTTAGGAGGGAGAGGCATGCCAAAGGCACCTTCTTCTCTTGCTTCCACGGGAAACACACGAGGAAGCCAGTCACTCACCGGGCCTCTTTATTGCTCTTTACAACTTCAGCGGCTGTGCTGCCCCGAACACCAAAGCCTTCGCCTGCTCCAGCCTTTCCTCCTTCCTGTCTCTATGGTTACAAGTGGCTTCGCCCCTGCAGCAACAGGGAGCTGTGTGATTTGGTCACAGCGTTTCCTCTCAGGGCTTGCGTCTGCCTGTCTGCAAGCAGCGGAGAAGCCAGCCTGTCACAATCTCCATGTGTGTCTCTTCCTTCATCCCTCTCCTCTGTCTCCCTCTGTCTCTCTCTCTCTCCTCTCCTTTCCTCTGCTTCCTCCTTATCTCCTCTTCCCACGTACCACTCCACCCAACCCAGCTGTTCCTTCCCCAGCTGACAATTCCACACATCTGTGCTCTCACCCACGAATTCTGGCTGTTGCAGTCCCATGCTTCGTTCTGCTGAAGCAGATTCCCAGCCATGCCCTGTTGTCTCTGGCCCTTCTTTGAATGCCCCAGGAAAATGTGTGAGCCCCTCTACTTCCTCACATCAACTTTTCAAAATCTGTCAGATCTCTTAAGATGCCTTCTCCTGGTTGCATTTCCCCCTTCAGCCTTGAAATCAATTGATGATAAACAAGCCATTGTATATTTTCCCCTTCATCTTTCAGTTGTTGCTAAGATTTAATTCATCCTGATTGGTCAATGACATCTTGATAAATTATAAGATTGTTATTTCTCCTTGAGTGTTTTCCATATGCTTCAACTAGGGACATCAGAGAGGCGATTGGAGGACTATTTTTTTCCCTCATGGAATGCCAAATTTCTTATTAAACTATCTCTTAGTACATGGTTGTTATTTAAGATCAGAACCTTCTTAACTGATGTTTGAGCCCATAAAAGATTATGTATTCCATCTTCAGGATCAGCCAATTCCAACTTCCCTTGACTATCATTAGTGTTTAGAATTCGGCCTGCTGCATAATTATATAACTTCAATTTAGGTATAGCAAGGCCTCCTCTCCTTTGCATCCTGTAGAATTTTGATTCTAATCCTTGGTTTCTTGCCATTCCAAATGAAACTATTGCCTCTGCCAATCTTGAAAAACTTTTTTTCTGATATTGCAATTGGTATCATCTGGAAAAGAAAGTTCAGTTTAGGAAACACCTTCATTTTTACAATTGACATTATCCCCAACCAATATGCTTTTAGTTTAGTCCATTTTTAAGGCCTTTTGAATCTACATCCAAGTTGTTTGAAAACTGTCTTGAAAAATTGAGTCATTATGCCCTGTGATGTTCATCCCTAAGTATTTAACTGGGTTTGAAGTTATTTCACAGTCTATTTTTTATTTTCCTTGTCTTACTTTGTTATTTATTTATTTATTTTACTATATTTTTATACTGCTCTATAGCCCTGCAGGGCTTTCTGGGCAGTGAACATGTAGAGAACAAGTTTAACACATATAACAGTAAATACTCTAGAGCAGCATGTGGGCATATTCCTGAATTGACAAAGCACCATTCGCAGCCAAATATGGGTTATGAATTTTAATATAATTTTTGTTATAATATTTGAATTCATTCCAGGAGTTTTAATATCTGTTTTAATTCCTTTCTCTTTTTCTTAGATGCTATTGCAAAAAATGTCCTCACATATATATTCTTATGTGACATCACTTTTATTATTTAGAAATGTTTCCAATTCTTTTTCCAACTTCTTGAAAATATCTTCTTGTAGTATAAGATTATCATTCAATCTCCATCTTCTTCCTCCAACTTGTTCTTCTCATCAAATTATTTATGGTGGCCTATGATCAGAAAGAATATTGGACTGGATATTTACATCCTCTAAGTTCATAATTAAGTACTTGGATATCCAGCTTATATCAGTTCTTGAATATGTCTGATATCTATCAGAGAAAAAGAAGTATAGTCTCTGATCTTAGTTTCTGGATCTTTTAATTCTTCTACAATGTTTAGGCCTTGATTATTGATATAAATGGTGACTCCTTTCTTTTTTGTATTATCTAATGCTTCATACACTTTACCCAATCTCTTATGTTCCAAAATATGAGCATTTTTTTCTTTATATGAGTTTCTTGAATGCATATTACATCTGCATTTTTTCCTTAAAAAAATGAAGATTTTAGTTTGTTTGGAGGGGGGAGTTCATTCCATTGATATTTATTGATAAGATCTTCATTCTATCTCTGTTATTCTGAGAGTTGAGAACCTGACCAATTTCATCACTTTTCAATCTTTATATAAATATCTACACAACATGCCCAAAAATATTTCTTTAAGGATCTTCAAAACATTTTTTAATTCACAGATAGCTATTTTCCCCCATTTTCTCCACTGATCTCCATTGATTTTCTCCATTGAGCCTGCAGTGTCCAGATTAGACTTTCCTTCTTGAGTTTATGCTCCTTCCTCTCTTCCTCAGCCTATCTGCTTCACACATTTCTTTATAGCTCTAAAATAAACTCACAAGTTAACATAACACCTTAAAGCAGAAAAGGTTACAAGAGAAAGGGAGGTGGGGGAAAAAGACAAAAGAAAATAGATGAATATGGTCAGTGTATTAGTCAATCTTCTGACAATATTATAGTTATTAATAACATTCTATCTCTATTTAATATTAGTTTAAATTAAGTTGTTAAGAAGAAAAGTTCTATTAAACTTTTTAAACAACTTCCATCAAAGAGCAGACTTTTACTTCTGTTCTGTCTCAGTTGATCCCAAATCCATTTTTTCATATCCAGCAGGTGGTGCTGATAGTCCACAAATCATTTTACTTTTGTGCCATAGCTTGAAAATCCATTACTC
Organism: Varanus komodoensis; assembly: GCF_004798865.1. NCBI lineage: Eukaryota > Metazoa > Chordata > Lepidosauria > Squamata > Varanidae > Varanus > Varanus komodoensis. The sequence goes on along the minus strand of NW_025336100.1, from coordinate 5,503,589 downwards.
CATTATTCCTCCCTTCAAAATGTAAGAGGGAGAGTCCATAATTATTTCATATCTTTGCCTCAGAATAAAGCTGTCTGGGAAGTACAATCGACTTTCAAAATAAGTCATGTATAAATTAGTTCAAAAGCAGCAAGAGTCACAGTGTATGAAACATACTTCCCTAGCTTCACTTTCTCAGTGGCTTCTTATTATAGAAGGACAATGGCAAGAGAACAAAGGAGAAAACCATCCTTCTCATGAAACAGAAGCTTCAGTTGTTTCAAGGTCAGTTCTTACCTAAATCTTAGTCTCTTAAACAAAGATAACAGACATCTTTACAGCTGTTAAAGTCTAATTAGAGTTCAGGTAAAACACCACTGATCATCAGGAAACTTTCCATTTCAAAAGTCACAGATTCATAGAATAGTGGAGTTGGAAGGGGCCATGAAGGCCATTGTGTCCAACCCCTACTTTTGCAGGACACCAAGTTACACTATCCCACTCTGTCTAGTCAGTTTCTCTTTGGATGTCTCTAGTGTGGGGGAGCCCACCACCTCTCTAGGCACCTGATTCCATTGCCCTATTGCTCTGACAGTGGAGAAGCTTCTTCTGATGTCCAGCCTGAATCTGGACTGTCGGAATTTGAATTGCTTATTCTGGGTTCTATACTCATGTCCTTTCCAAATATGCAAACAAAAATGTCTTTAGGGTCTTAATTGCAGCAAATTGAAGTAATATTCCCTTGACTCAAAAAACAGAATAAGAAAGAGCAGAAAAGAATTTGGAAAAAAAATGTGCATGTGTGTGTGGAGGGGTCAACCCGGTAACGTGTTTCAGTTTAGTGGTCCTGACTTTTTAATGGGCAAAAATATTAAAATGAGGTTGTGTGTCCCAAAGATTCCATCCCCAGTCCTGAACTTTCTTTCCACTTTCAAGATCTCTATGATATCAGTAGCAGTGATGGGCAAACTTCCTAAAGTCCTTCCAAGAATGACCATAAAGTATTTGGCCTCCTTTTGGCCAATATGTTTGATCTACCACCTGCCACTTTGTCTGGGAAGGCATTGCTGTGTGCAGGCTCTCCCTAGCCAAGGGGCAAAGGAAATGAAGCTGATGCAGCTCCCCCTATATCCTGTCCTCCCCAGTAGGAGGAGCAAGGCAGTCAAAGCTGCCCCAGCAGAGAATCTCTAACCAAAATTAACAGGTGTTGGAGAAATAATATCCAAAACACAACTATTGGTAACTTGGCTTAAATATGATTGTACAGATAGTCCTGGAATTCACAGTGTTGTGCCCTTGGAATTTTCCCTCCTGACTAGTTTTTTTAAAATATATTTTTTGATTTTAAACAATTTATATTAAAAAATGAACTGGGAGTCCAGTGGCATTTCTCTCAGCTTCTCTGACACTCTCAAATCCTCTTAGCATTTTAAGATGTATATGCAAGAGGGAGAGAGATGTGGGATAAACAAATCCTCTGCAAGATTTATAGTGAATCTTCCCTTTGGAGAAGAGTTTTGTGGTGCAAGGGTTTCAGCTCCAGTGTCCTTGGTCCTGTAAAGTAAGGAACCTGCTTCCCTGGAGGTAAACAAAAAGCTTTTCTTGCCTGCATGCATGACTCTCAACTTGGAACGCTCACAAAATAGATTACAAGAATCAGATCTGGTGTCATTTTCAGCAGGCTCTGGAAGCAGACACTTGAACTGTAAAACTTTAGCAGTGGGCTGAATCCAGCAGAGATTGCAAAAATACTCATGTTTTTGCAGCCAATCAGGGTGGCCATATGTATGAAAGGAAAAACAGTGTATTAAGCGCACAAGTGCTGGGATGGATAGCAAAGTTGGGGACCAACATTTGAAACTGTTCCCATTAATTTGAAACTGTTCTCATTCTTGCTTGCTCTCTTGCTCACTTGCTCTCTCAGTCTGTGTGTGTGTGTGTGGGCTCATGTAAAGAAGCAGTCTGCTGGTGCTTTATACAGCATACTCTTCCTGCAGAGATTGTCTTTAGTTGGCTACCACACATAATCACACTAACCTAGCATGCATTTCCACAAATGGGTTATACCAGAGCACCACCTTGTGGTTGTATGATGGAACAATTAATATGGAAGAGAAAGAAAAGCTGTGGGGAAAAAACAGGCAGAAGAGCTGATCTTGATCTCAAAAAGAATACAGAAATAGAAGCCTCTGTTAAAATCCTCATGTGGAGAAGCCTGCTGTAAAGAGCACTAAAATCTAATTATACTTTCTGTGTGTACAAAATCCCCCTATAAATATCACTTACCAAACACATTAGAACTGCAATGTAATCAACAATGTAATCAATCATTTCTATATATCTATAGAATCAACATTCTATAGATATATAATTAAGGACTGAAGTATAATTATAAAGTTCCAAATAGAATTTTGACCTAGCTCTTCACTAGTATTTTATTACCTTTATTTTAAATAAAAACTGTAGTCTCCATTAAAGGAGATTTCGTTCATACTGGCAATGTCTATATAGATATATAAGATTTTGTTAAGAAGGTTAACTTACATTTAAAACTTATGAAAGCAAAATATATCAATGTATGATCAACATTTCACTTGTTCTGATAAAATTTATGGGAGCTTTAAAATAGTTTTAAAATTAATTGGATTAAACTTTTAAATATTTATAAACTTTCTTTCTAGCTAACAGGTTTTCAAAGCAGTGGACAAAAAGGTAAATATATGTAGTATTTTAAAGGACAGTGTTATGAAAGCTATGATGGAAAATGTCCTCACTATAGGTGTTAGATATTGCTATTGTAAATTACACATCAAACTCTCAATTTATCAGAGTTTTCACTTCCCCACATCTTGAGCAGATATAGAAGAAACTGCATGCATACATAATTGCTTATTTTTTTAAAAAAATATTTGTATTCTGTCTTTTAATTTCATAATGAGGTGGGAGAATGTTACGTGCTAGCACCACAGTGCACAGAAAGGGCACGGTGGCTGCTGGGACAAAAGCTACATGGGTCACTCCTCTGTTTCTGTATATAGGACAATTGCTACTCATCCCTGATATGTGTCTGATTATACTCCCACATAAATTCTGTGCAATATGCCTGTGCTTCTAAACTCAGCCATCAACAAATCAGTATGATCGCCTTGTGTATCCTTAGCAGAAGAGGATGTTTCCCATATTAAGAGAGTGCAACAGCAATGTCCCCCTCTTGGATGCACACCTGTATATTATGAGGGAGATTGAAAGGGTCTGAGCAGTCAAGAACAATGCCACCAGGAGGCCACACCCTCTCATTAGACTGGTCTCTAGATGGGTTGCCCAGGGTGTCAAGGTCAAATTGAGACACCAGTCTAAGATGCATCCATCCTCTTAAGGAGAACAGTGCCATCAGCAAAAGAAAATGGATATCTCCAATGACGATGGGGCAGAGAAACTCAAAGGACAACCACTTAGTGGCAGCAATAACTGAGGCAACATTGGTGGAGGATCTTTCATAGACAATGGCAGTGAGGTTCAATCTAATTCTGGTTACTACTGTGCAGAAGAGGGAAATTATAAACTACCTTTGAATAATCCTTACTTTGTAAACCCTTTAATGAAACAGTCCAAAAGGAAACAATAGTACCAGAAGATGAGACTCCCAGGACAGGAAGCACTCAACAGCTACTGGGAAAGAGCAAAGGACAGGTGTGAACAGTGCTGCCACCAATCATGCAACTAGAACAGAGCCAGAAGGAAGCCTTGTGGCCGACACACCCATAGATAGTAATAGGGCATACAATAGTGTGGATAATCTTGTCCTTTGTCTCTAGTGAAATGTCCCTACACTTGATGATCTTTTCTAGTTCCTTCCTTGATGCTCTTCCAAGTCTCAGTCTTCTAATGTCTAGTCTGCTGTCTCTGCTTGAATTGACAATTGAGCCAAGGAAATACAGAATCTTCCACAATTTTGATTAATTCACTATTGACAGTAAACTTCTGTAAATCTTCTGTAGTCTTGATTTTTATTTTCTTAATATTCAGGTGCAGTTCTACTTTGGCACATTCTTTTTTCATTTTCACCAGAAGATATTTTAAGTGCAATGCTGCAATTTCTGCTAGTAAGATGGCATCATCTGCATATTGTAAACAATCTTCCACCAATTTTCATTCCTTCCTCTGATTCTCATCCAGCTTTCCTTATTTCCTTTCTGCACACACTTTGAACAGATAGGAAGATAAAATGCATATTTGTCTGACACCTTTGCCTAAGGGAAACCTTTCTGTCCTAACAGTAACTTCTTGTCCAAACTACAGGTTATGCAGCAGGGCAATAAAGTGCTGAGATACACCAATTTCTTTCAGGATAATCCATAGCTTTTGAGAATCTACACAATCAAAGGTTTTGCTGTGGTTTATGAAGCATAGATTGATCTTCTTGTGAAATTCTTTGGTGTATTCTAGTAGCCAAATATATTTGCCATATGATCTCAAATGCCTCTTTCTTTTTGGAATCCAGTTTGAACGTCAAATATGCAGATGATGCAAAGTTGGATGGGATAGCTAATACCCTGAAAGACAGAAATAAGATTCAAGGTGATCTTGATAGGTCGGATATGATAACATTCTACAAGTAGTTGAAGGCTTGTCACAAAGAGGAAGGCCAGAATCTCCTCTCTATCATCCCAGAGTGCAGAAACAGAATAATGGGCTCAAATTACAGGAAGCCAGCTTCTGGCTAGATATCAGAAACAACTTCCTGGCTGTGAGAGCATTATGACAATGAAGCCAATTACCTAAGGAGGGGGCTCTCCCACACTAGAGGCATTCAAGATGCAGCTGGACAGCCATCTGAGAAGGATGGCTTAACTTGGAGTCCTCCACTGAGGAGGTGTTTGGTCATGATGGCCTTCTGGACACTTCCAGTTCTCCTATGATTCTATCAGGCATTTCTCATTCCAAGTAGATTAATATACTTTCTTACAATACCTTGAATATTACGCTGCTTGCGTGGGAAATAAGGGCAATGATCCTTTCTTTGCTGCCCTCTTCCTTTCTCGCAGATTGCAATGCATATTGAATGTTTCAACATTTGTTGTTTTGTTTTGGGCCATTGTTTTATTTTTCATATATATTGACATATTCTCATTAGGATTTGGACAGATTCAGTCCCTTGCAGCTTGAAATAGTTGTATTGGTAGTCTGTCTGCTCCAAATGCTTTTTATTCCTTGCAAGTCATTTCAGAGCAGCATATTCCTTGCAATATTAGAATTCACTTTCTAATATTGCAGATTCCTCCTCATAAAATTCCTCTTTGAAGGAATCTGTCATCCTTTAATCTCTCCTGTATAGTCTCCTTGTATATAGTTTCTACCTTCTCTTTATTTTGTCCTAGTCAGGTAGCATGTCTCCCTATTTGTCTTTCAGACATACCTAATCTAGGTTTGAATTTTCCTTTGATTACTTGGATCTTCTGGGAGAGGTCTTTTGTTTTTGTTTTCTTTTCTTGTTTTATTTCTTTGAACATGTCATTGTAACACTTCTTTTTGTTTCTACATGATAATTCCTGAGAAGTTGCATTCTTGATTTTGATCCTACTTGTCACCTTTCGCTATTGCTTCTCGCCTCTCCTTAAGCAACTGTGAGTGTTTCTTCTGTCATCCATCTAGACTTTTTCTTTATTGTTGCTACAGGAATTGTCTTTTGGCATTCCTAAAAAAGTCTTTGGTTTCAGTCCACAGTTCTTCTGGCTTGTGATCAATTAAGTTGAATAATGTAAATGAGTTCTTTAAATTCCTCAGGAATGTTTTTAAGGCATATTTTGACACTATGCTCCTGTTAGTGATCTTTTTTATCTTGACTCTGGTTTTTGAGTTCATGGTCACTACTGCAATCTGCTCCTGGTCTTGTTTTGGCAGTGGAAAGTCATCTCCATCTCCTGCTTCCAGTTTCATAGTCTATTTGATTTCTGTTTTGGCCATCTTGTGAACTTGTCTGGTCAGTTGCCTGAAGTATGTATTTGTGTTAAATAAATTATTGGCTTCACAGAATTCTGTGAGTTGTTCTCCTGCTTCATTTCTTACCCCTAGGCCAAGTTCTGCTAGATCGTTTGAGTCTGCTTAGTTTCTTATTTCTGCATTCCAGTCACCTAGTCATCATGTCTTATTTTGTTGTGTGATCCATTTCCTCTGGAATATTTGCATAAAAGTTTTGATTTTTTTCTTCTTCAGCATCTGTCATTGGCAAACAGACTTGTATGCTGGCTATGTTGATAGGTTTTCCACTCATTTGAATTGATAGGAGGGTGGTTACTCGGAGGAGGGCTTTCTCAGTGGTGGCGCCTAAGTTATGGAATGCGCTCCCCAGAGAGGTCTGCCCGGCGCTGTCGTTATTTGTTTTTCAGCACCAGGCGAAGACCTTTTTATTTAAGCAGCATTTTAAATGTTAATATTATTAAATTTTATCTGGCCAGGGTGGCTTATTTTATATTGTATATTTGTATTTTATTTTAATGTATATATTTTAATGATCTAACTTATTGTTGTAAGCCGCCCCGAGGCTTCGGCGAATGGGGCGGCATAAAAATGTTTTAATAAATAAAATAAAAATATTGTTCAGTTACATTCTGCATCATAGCCCCCTACTGCCTGTGCTACGTCTTAGTGTTAGAGACACTCCATTTCTTCTGAGTGCCATTTCTAGAGTAAAATACAT